>NC_084577.2:31782586-31855086 GCF_033978685.3 Nerophis lumbriciformis | reverse complement strand
TCTTTTTACTTCTTATTGAAATAACTCTTTTTACTTCTTATTGAAATAACAATTTTTACTTCTTATTTAAATAACTCTTTTTACTTCATATTGAAATAACTCTTTTTACTTCTTATTGAAATAACTCTTTTTACTTCTTATTGAAATAACTCTTTTTATGTCAGGTTTGTCACTGACAGTTTAGTTATGTTTTGAGTTTTTCCTCTGTTTGTCTTTATTTCCTGTCAGCGCTCTTATTTTGGTTATTTCCTACTTGTCTCCCTGAGTGCTGTGTCCCCTCAGCTGTGGCTGATTGGCACCTGGCCACACCTGCTGTCAATCAGCCAGCTGCTATTTAAACCTGCCTTCCCCTCCAGTCACTGCTGGATCATTGTCATTTCTACTTGTTGTTGTCAGTGTAGCTGGATGCGGTAGCAATAAGCTACATTCTGTAGCTGTTTGTAGTCTGCTGTCTTTTTGTTCCTCGTCTTCCAGTTCTTGTTTCCCTGGCATCCTGTTTCCTGTTCCTAGTTCCTGGTTTGTGTTTTTTCCTTTATTTTATGAACATTAAATCATGTTTTCCTGGACAAAGCCTGCCATCTCTGCATCTTGGGGTTCGGCACCTACAAACTCTGACATTTTACTTCTTATTGAAATAACTCTTTTTACTTCTTATTGAAATAACTCTTCACAGGTCATACAAAATAACTCTTCTTAGTTCATACAAAAATATCTCTTCACAATTCACATACCTGCCAACTTTTGAAATCAGAAAAACCTAGTAGCCAGGGTCCAGGGGCCGCTGGCCCCGGTAGGTCCAGGACAAAGTCCTGGTGGGGGGTTCAGGCTTCGCCCCCCCGACGCAAAATGATTATTAGCATTCAGACAGGTTAAAATGTTGCTAAAACCATCACTTTTCTATCAGTCACAGTGACTTTTCAAAACAAAAATATTACAGCAAAAATCATATGGGTTGATTGACATGTTTATTCTGTAAGATAACTTCAATAGTTTGAAATTATTTTGACAGTTAATGCCAGTTATCCTGTCAACCTTTCACAAGACTTCAATGTGTTCATTGAAAGTATAAACACTTTTTACAGTAAACAAATGGTAAAACAGTACTAAACAATTCCATTAAAAAAAAAATTAACTTTCTGTCCAAGCTTGTATAATCTACTGCCTTGTTCAATTGTAAAAAATATTCTGTGCCTAAAATTCACATTTCTATCACAATTATCATACTGTAAACATGGTAAGCTAACTTCATTAAAATTAATAGTCCTGTCAATAGCATGGAATTACAATTCAAATGTGTTTTTTTTGTAAGCCTTTCAAAAGAATTCCAAAAATGAAAAATTAATGAAAATTAATTGAAGCCATCAGACACTTGAAAAGTGGCACATCACATCTCTAATGTAATCATTTGAACTTTTCAACAGAAATAGCACTGCAAAAATATTAAGGACATACTTCTGTATTTTGGTAGTTATGCTGTCAACATTTAACAAGATTTCTTCAACTTGGACTTGAAAGCATAAATAGTATAAACACTTTTAACAGTATAACAGTACTAAACAATTCCAATAGATAACATTGGTGTCATTACCTTTTTGTGGCTAAAATCCGAAAAACGTTGAAAGTTTTCCACTTGTATCGCTAGCAACGGCATTAGACTTGTGTTTTTTTGTCCCAACGTGGTCTTTTACATGGCTAATTCCTCCGTGTCCGATGGAAAAATCTTGTCTGCACAAGGTGCAATTTGCGTAGTTTTCACCCTTTTTGGAAGGGATCATTATTCCCGGATAGGCTTTTGAATATTCTTCACGGAATGACTGCAGTTTTCTTTTCGGTTTAAGACTCGTTTGCGATTTTTCTCCGGCCGATTCCATGATCGTTCGCTCGTTTGGAAACAATGGCAACTGGTGCCTCGTGCTTGGCAGCGGTGC
The DNA here is from genome assembly GCF_033978685.3 of Nerophis lumbriciformis. NCBI lineage: Eukaryota > Metazoa > Chordata > Actinopteri > Syngnathiformes > Syngnathidae > Nerophis > Nerophis lumbriciformis. Next base: position 31,853,158 of record NC_084577.2, on the reverse strand, counting down.
TATAAATAGCCTCGCGCATTTAAAAAAACTTTTTTTTTTTAATTAATGAAAAATCGTATTTTTTATCACTGCAACCGTAACCCGGAATAGGTTGATGAAAACCGTACTAATTACGGGAAAACCGGAGTAGTTGGCAGGTATGAATTCATACAAACATAACTCTTTCCAGTTTGTATAAATTAACTCTGTAGACAATGAACTCTTCCTAGTTGATATAACAATGACTCTTCACCATTTATACAAACACAATTCTTCCTGCTAGATATAAATAACTCTTGATGTGAGATATAAGCACCATTCAAGTGAGATATAAACACCGACCGTTTATAAAAAAAATAACTCTTCTCATAACACACAAACATGACTTATAAAAACAACTCAATGAAAATAACTCTTCCTAGTTTGTAATAAAAACTAACTTTTCCACGTAAATACAAGAAAACTTTTCACAAGTCATACAAAAATAACTTCCTAAATCACAAACAAATTCTCTTTCTAGTTCACACACAATAACCTTTCTAAGACACCCTCTATTATTACTATGCTGTTACTACATTGTTACTATGTTGTTACCACGTTGTTACTACGTTGTTACTACATTGTTACTACATTGTTACTACATTGTTACTACACTGTTACTACATTGTTACTACATTGTTACTACATTGTCACTACACTGTTACTACATTGTTACTACATTGTTACTACATTGTTACAACATTGTTACTATGTTGTTACTACATTGTTACTACGCGGTTACTACATTGTTACAACACTGTTACTACGTTGTTACAACATTGTTACTATGTTGTTACTACATTGTTACTACGTTGTTACTACATTGTTACAACACTGTTACTACGTTGTTACTACATTGTTACAACATTGTTACTATGTTGTTACTACATTGTTACAACATTGTTACTACATTGTTACTATAATGTTACTACATTGTTACTATAATGTTACTACAATGTTACTATGTTGTTACTACATTGTTACAACATTGCTACTATGTTGTTACTACATTGTTACTATATTGTTACTACATTTTTATTACATTGTTACTATGTTGTTATTATATTGTTATCACATTGTTACTACATTGTTACTACATTAATACTGCATTGTTACTATGTTGCTACTACGTTGCTACTATGTTGTTACTACATTGCTACTACATTGTTACTACATTGTTACTATGTTGTTACTACGTTGTTACTACGCTGTTACTACATTGTTACTAAGTTGTTACTACACTGTTACTATGCTGTTACTACATTGTTACTATGTTGTTACTACATTGTTACTACATTGTTGCTACATTGTTACAACACTGTTACTATGTTGTTACTACATTGTTACTACATTGTTGCTACATTGTTACAACACTGTTACTAAGTTGTTACTACATTGTTACTACGTTGTTACTACATTGGTACTACATTGTTACTACATCGTTACTACAGTGTCATTACGTTGTTACTACATTGCTACTACATTGTTACTATACTATTACAACGTTGTTACTATGTTGTTACTACATTGTTACAACACTGTTACTATGTTGTTACTATATTGTTACCACGTTGTTACTACATTGTTACTACAGTGTTATTACATTGATACTACATTGTTACAACACTGTTGCTTTGTTGTTACTACATTGTTACAATGTTGTTACTGCATTGTTACAACATTGTTACTATGTTCTTATTACGTTGTTACTACATTGTTACTATGTTGTTACAACATTGTTACTACATTGTTACAACACTGTTACTACGTTGTTACTACATTGTTACAACATTGTTACTATGTTGGTACTACATTGTTACTATGTTGTTACTACATTGTTACAACATTACTATGTTGTTACTACATTGTTACTATATTGTTATTACATTGTTACTACGTTGTTACAACATTGTTACTACATTGTTACAACATTGTTACTATGTTGTTACTACATTGTTACAACATTGTTACTATTTTGTTACTACATTGTTACATTGTTACTATGTTGTTACTACATTGTTATAACATTGTTACTATGTTGTTACTACATTGTTACAACATTGTTACTATGTTGTTACTACATTGTTACTGTTTTTACTACATTGTTACAACATTGTTACTATGTTACTACATTGTTACTACAATGTTACTATGCTGTTACTACATTGTTACAACATTGCTACTATGTTGTTCCTACATTGTTACTATATTGTTACTACATTGTTATTACATTGTTACTATGTTGTTATTACATTGTTACTACATTGTTACTACGTTATTACTACATTGTTGCTACGTTATTACTACATTGTTACTACATTGTTACTATATTGTTACAACATTGTTACTATATTGTTATTACATTGTTACTACATTGTTACATTATTACATTGTCACTACGTTATTACTACATTGTTACTACGTTATTACTACATTGTTACTACATTGTTACAACATTGTTACTATATTGTTATTACATTGTTACTACATTGTTACAACATTATAACATTGTTACTATGTTGTTACTACATTGTTACTATATTGTTATTACATTGTTACTACGTTATTACTACATTGTTACTACATTGTTACTATATTGTTACTATATTGCTACTATATTGTTACAACATTGTTACTATATTGTTATTACATTGTTACTACATTATTACATTGTTACTATGTTGTTACTACATTGTTAATATATGTTATCACATTGTTACTAAGTTGTTACTACATTGCTACTATGTTGTTACTACATTGTTATTACATTGTTACTACATTGTTACTAGGCTGTTACTACATTACTACATTGTTACTTTATTGTTACTACTTTACTTCATTGTTGCTATATTCTTACCACATTGTTACTATATTGTTACTACATTGTTACTATATCGTTACTACATTGTTACTTTATCGTTACTGCATTGTTACTACATTGTTACTATATTGCTACAACATTGTTATTACATTACTACATTGTTACTTTATTGTTATTATATTGTTACTACATTACCACATTGTTACTACATTGTTACTTTATTGTTACTACACTGTTACTTTATTGTTACAACATTATGACATTGTTACCACATTGTTACTTTATTGTTACTACACTTTTACTTTATTGTTACAATATTATGACATTGTTACTATATTGTTACTTTATTACTACATTACTATACTGTTACTACAGTGTTTCTATATTACCACATTGTTACTATACGATTACTATGTTGTTACAATATTGTTCCTACATTATTATATTGTTACTACATTAATACTACATTGTGACAACATTGTTACTATACTATTACTACATTGTTACTACATTGTTACTACATTGTTATGACAAGGTTATGACATTGTTACGACATTGTGACCACATTGTTACTATACTATTACTAAAATATTACTACATTGTTAATGAAGTGTTACTTCATTGTGTGTATATTGTTACACAACCCTTAGTGGGTCTGCAGGCCACACAAATGCAACGTTTCTACTTCAGTCACAAAATGAATGAAAGTACAAACACACACACACACACACACACACACACACACACACACACACACACACACACACACACACACACACACACACACACACACACACACACACACACACACACACACACACACACAGAGAGACAGACATTTAGCAGGACTGGCCGCTGTTGGAATGAGGGGGTAATACTTCATTATGGCAGCGTGTAATTTGGGGGAAGAAGTAGTTGAAAGGCGCGGCAAAGAAAGCACACACACACACACACACACACACACACACACACACACACACACACACACACACACACACACACACACACACACACAGTGTAAGTGTGTGTAAATTGAGGGTGTAATGGGAGGATTATCTTCTTCTATGGTTTCTCAGGACGCTCGCACACGTTGCAAAGTGAGCATTAATGGAAATAATTAGGAGGTGAAAAAAGTGGTTAGCATGAGGAGACGTGAAAAGTCAACTGGAGGACATCACTTCTTTTAAGCCCTTCAAAGTAAAGGTACTGGTGTGGAATCACATGATATTTTGGAAATATTGTTATTTATTGTATATACTAACCCCAAAAGCAGTGAAGTTGTCACATTGTGTAAATGCTAAATAAAAAGAGAATATGTAGTCAATATATATATATATATATATATATATATATATATATATATATATATATATATATATATATATATATATATATATATATAGTATAAATAAATGTAGAGTGCAGACACAAACAGAGAGTTGACAGATGGATGAAAAGGTGGAGCTTGTCATGTGTGAAGTGAACGGGGGTGGGTGGGGGGGGGGGGGGGGGCAGACTGCAAAAGAGTCACGTGTGTATTTGTGTGTATTATGTCTATTTGTGTGTAATGTGTATTTGTGTGTATTATGTCTATTTGTGTGTAATGTGTATTTGTGCGTATTTGAGTGTCCTGCCAAAGAAAAACACACATGGGCGATTACTGAAGTACTCGTGAGACCAAAGTGTGACGAGACTTATAGAACTATTATGCATTATTATCAATAATTATAAATTGTTGTGAATTATTATGAATTATTATAAATGGTTGTGAATTATTTTGATTTGTTATGATATATTGTGAATTATTTTGAATGAGTGAACTGGAAAAATTCCCGGTTTTCCCCGAAATTCCAGGAGATCCGTAATAGCATTTCATTCAATTAAAAATGTTACTACTTAATTCCAACAGCAAACATTTCAACTCATTCACATTTTTTGATGTTTTCCCAAAAAATTCCCTCTTGAAATTCCCATTGAAAAGAATGTGACATTTTTCAAAGTTCCACAACTCCCACATTTTTTTATCCGATTCAAACCGTTCCAACTTCAAAATATTCAGCCTGTTCAGGAATTGTGTGCTTCTTTTCAACAATTATACAAAAAGGTCGAGGATTTCCTAAAATTCCCAGTTTTCAGGGACATTTTCCCCATTATCCATTTTTCAAACTTCCACAATTCCAACATTTTTCAAGCGATTCAAACCATTCCACCTTCAACACTTTCAACTCATCCTGGAAATTTAAACAACCATTTTTCCACGTTCAACACATTTCCAGGAATTCCAGTTTTTCTCTAACCTTATTTCCAACCTTTTTTAGTGCGATGACTCCTTTCACATTTTTCATCCCACTTCAACCAAAACATTCCTCTTAGTCAGGACAAAAAAAACAAGTTGGTTTAAGAACTTGAAAAATTCCCGGTTTTCCCGAAATTGTGTAATAACATTTTTCAATTAAAAAACTGTTCCGACTTCAACATTTCTTGACCTATTTAAAAAAATTCCAACACCAACCAATTCAGGACATTTATGCTCCTCATCATTTTCAAAGAAATCCAAAATTTCCAGGAAATTCCCATTCCCATTCCCATATAAAAAAAATGCCCCGATTTACTAGAATTCCCATTTTTCAGGGACATTTTCCCCATTCAAAATGAATTATCCATTTTTCAAACTTCCACAATTCCAACATTTTTCAAGCGATTCAAACCATTCCACCTTCAACACTTTCAACTCATCCTGGAAATTCAAACAACCATTTTTCCACGTTCAACACATTTCCAGGAATTCCAGTTTTTCTCTAACCTTATTTCCAACCTTTTTTAGTGCGATGACTCCTTTCACATTTTTCATCCCATTTCAACCAAAACATTCCTCTTAGTCAGGACAAAAAACCAAGTTGGTTTAAGAACTTGAAAAATTCCCGGTTTTCCCGAAATTGTGTAATAATATTTTTCAATTAAAAAACTGTTCCGACTTCAACATTTCTTGACCTATTTAAAAAAATTCCAACACCAACCAATTCAGGTCATTCATGCTCCTCATCATTTTCAAAGAAATCCAAAATTTCCAGGAAATTCCCATTCCCATATAAAAAAAATGCCCCGATTTCCTAGAATTCCCAGTTTTCAGGGACATTTTCCCCATTCAAAATGAATGATCCATTTTTCAAACTTCCACAATTCCAACATTTTTCAACCGATTCAAACCATTCCACCTTTAACACTTTCAACTCATCCTGGAAATTTAAACAACCATTTTTCCACGTTCAACAAATTTCCAGGAGTTCCTTTTTTTTTTTATAACCTTCTTTCCAACCTTTTTTAGTGTGATGACTCCTTTCACATTTTTCAACCCACTTCAACCAAAACATTCCTCTTAGTCAGGACAAAAAACCAAGTTGGTTTAAGAACTTGAAAAATTCCCGGTTTTCCCGAAATTCCGTAATACCATTTTTCAATTAAAAAACAAAATTTCTTGACCCATTTAAACATTTCCAACACCACCTCATTCAGGTCATTCATGCTCATAATCATTAAAAAAGAAATCCTGCTTTTCCCAAAATCCCCAAAATTCCAGGAAGTTCCCATTGAAATGAATGGGACATTTTTCCAAGTTGCACAATTCCCACATTTTTCAAGCTATTGAAAGCATTCCAACATCAACACATTCCACTCATCCTGGACATTCTAACTAACACTTTCCCAACTTCCAAACCTCATTCCAGTTTTCCTGGAAATTCAAACTTTTCAACCTATTCAAACCATTCCAACATTCAAACTATTCTTACATTTGTACTACATTCCAATTTTTTAGCATTTTCCAAAAAAATCCCGCTTTTCCCGAAATTCCCAAATTTCCATGAAATTCTCATTGAAATGAATGGGACATTTTTCAAAGTTGTATAACTTCCACATTTTTATCTGATTCAAACCATTCCAACTTCAAAATATTCAGCCTGTGCTCCCTTTCAACAATTATACAAAAATCCCAGATTTTCTAGAATTCCCAGTTTTCAGGGACATTTCTCCCCATTCAAAATGAATTATCCATTTTTCAAACCTTTCAAACAATTCCAACATTTTTCAACCAATTCAAACCATTCCACCTTCAACACTTCTGGAAATTTACGCAACATTTTTTCCACGTTCAAGAAATTTCCAGGAGTTCCTGTTTTTTTTATAACCTTCTTTCCAACCTTTTTTAGTGCGATGACTCCTTTCACATTTTTCAACCCGCTTCAAGCGTTCCACTGTCAAAACATTCCTCTTAGTCAGGACAAAAAAACAAGTTGGTTTAAGAACTTGAAAAATTCCCAGTTTTCCCGAAATTCCGTAATACCATTTTTCAATTAAAAAACTGTTCCTACTTCAACATTTCTTGACCCATTTAAACAATTCCAACACCAACCTCATTCAGGTCATTCATGCTCATAATCATTAAAAAAGAATTCCTGCTTTTCCCAAAATCCCCAAATTTCCAGGAAGTTCCCAATGAAAGGAATGGGACATTTTTCCAAGTTGCACAATTCCCACATTTTTCAAGCTATTGAAAGCATTCCAACATCAACACATTCCACTCATCCTGGACATTCTAACTAACACTTTCCCAACTTCCAAACCTCATTCCAGTTTTCCTGGAAATTCAAACTCTTCAACCTATTCAAACCATTCCAACATTCAAACTATTCTTACATTTGTACTACATTCTGTCAGCATTTCACTTCAACTTCAGCATTGGAGCATTCACACATCATCTAGTTATTATTATTATTATTATTATTATTATTACTATTATTATTATTACTATGGCTGAAAAAAACCATGAGAGTAATCCTTTGACCATGTAGAGCTAAAGACATAGACAGAGGTTTTAGATCCGCAGAGATTGACCTCATTAGAGACACGCACACACACACATGACGCACACACGCACACACACACACACACACACACACACACACACACACACACACACACACACACACACACACACACACACACACACACATAGAGTAAATAAAGAGTGTTTGATCTGTGGACCACATCACACTCCTCGCCAATCACCTGCTGCTGCCCTCAAGGCCTGCTTTAGCATGCCATCACACACACACACACACACACACACACACACACACACACACACACACACACACACACACACACACACACACACACATACACACACACACACACACACACACACACACACAAACTTGAGTCAGCTAAACACGACAGCTGTGGTCATTAGCATGTTAGCAGTGTAACCATCATGACCTCTAATGACCTTCCAAAGGTCATTTTGCGTACAGCAACCAAAACCAAAATGTCAAACATAACACTGATAATATTTTGTGTCAACATATGAAATCATTTTTAAAGTCAAATATATATTTTTGGAACCTGCCTTGTGAAAGTTAGTGTGGAGGAGCGATTGCATGAAAGCTTGGGAGCGACATGAATTGATGGTGCAGGTGCTAAAAGAGAAAGGACCCAATGAGAGTGTGGCTGCCCTCCAATAAAACTAATTTGCAGGAGTTCCAGTCCGGTGACATCGGGGACACGAGTGCTGTCCTTTGCAGCTTAGCAGCAGATGTCCAATCTAACTAATACACCACAACAACACTCACTAATACACCAGCAGCAACACAACAACACACTCACTAAAACCTGGGATTAAACCATTCCCACTAATAAATCACTCTGGCAACCTTCTATCAGCTGATTTACATGCACCATCATTCACCAACATGCACCATTATTCACCAACATGCACCATCAAGAATAAACATGCACCATCAAGTACAGACATGCACCACCATTCACCAACATGCACCATCAAGTACAAACATGCACAATCATTCACCAACATGCACCATCAAGTACAAACATGCACCATCAAGTACAGACATGCACCATCATTCACCAACATGCACTATCAAGTACAAACATGCACCAACCAAAACGGATATGAAACATTGAAAAAACATGCACCATCATGCAACATGATGCCACATAATGCACCATCATGCACCATCATACAACATAATGCACCATCATACAACATAATGCACCATCATGCAACATAATGCACCATCATGCCACATCATGCACAATCATGCAACATAATGCACCATCATGCCACATCATGCACCATCATGCAACATCATGCACCATCATGCAACATAATGCACCATCATGCCACATAATGCACCATCATACCACATCATGCACCATCATGCAACATAATGCACCGTCATGCAAACAATGCACCATCATGCCACATCATGCACCATCAGGCAACATAATGCACCATCATGCCACATCATGCACCATCAGGCAACATAATGCACCATCATGCCACATCATGCACCATCAGGCAACATAATGCACCATCATGCCACATCATGCACCATCATGCAACATAATGCACCATCATGCCACATAATGCACCATCATACCACATCATGCACCATCATGCAACATAATGCACCGTCATGCAAACAATGCACCATCATGCCACATCATGCACCATCAGGCAACATAATGCACCATCAGGCAACATAATGCACCATCATGCCACATCATGCACCATCAGGCAACATAATGCACCATCATGCCACATCATGCACCATCAGGCAACATAATGCACCATCATGCCACATCATGCACCATCAGGCAACATCATGCACCATCATGCCACATCATGCACCATCAGGCAACATCATGCACCATCATGCCACATCATGCACCATCAGGCAACATCATGCACCATCATGCCACATCATGCACCATCAGGCAACATCATGCACCATCATGCCACATCATGCACCATCAGGCAACATAATGCACCATCATGCCACATCATGCACCATCAGGCAACATAATGCACCATCATGCCACATCATGCACCATCAGGCAAAATAATGCACCATCATGCCACGTCATGCACCATCATACCACATCAGGCAACATAATGCACCATCATGCACCATCATACCACATCATGCACCATCAAGCAACATAATGCACCATCATGCCACATCATGCACCATCAGGCAACATCATGCACCATCATGCCACATCATGCACCATCAGGAAACATAATGCACCATCATGCAAACAATGCACCATCATGCCACATCATGCACCATCAGGCAAAATAATGCACCATCATGCCACATCAGGCAAAATAATGCACCATCATGCACAAAGTGGTGCAGACTAAGAGCAGGTCCATGTCTGATAGCAGGTACAAATGTGCATGAAAACAGTCTTACAGACAAGTAAGAATTGTTGTAGTTATATTGTAAAACTTTAGTAAGTAAGAATTGTTGTAGTTATATTGTACAACTTTAGTAAGTAAGAATTGTTGTAGTTATATTGTAAAACTTTAGTAAGTAAGAATTGTTGTAGTTATATTGTTAAATTGTTGTAGTGATGTTGTTTCATGCAAAGTGTCTTTTGCATGAAAACTGTTTTGCTTCATGGCCGTCAGCGGAGAACAATCCAGAAACTAGCCGCACCGTTTTATAAGCCGCGTGGCTCGAAGCGTAGGAAAAAAAAACAACATTTGCGGCATATATTAATTATGAACAATTGTAGGGTTTTCTGCTGGTGTGGAAAACATCTTTTTGAGCTGGATGAAATAGAAAAGATGAGAAGAAGAAAAGGAACAGCAGACGTGGTCATGTGACCAGACATTGGTCATGTGACCAGACATTGTGCAGAGGAGCCAGTAAATCCACGTCAGCTCACATCCGACTCACCACAACACAAGAAGTGCTGGACCAGCAAGTTGTGAGCTGACAGTTGTTGTGTTGTCGTGTTGTTGTGTCCACACAAGCGACATGTGCTGATGTTGTGCAACTTCAACACTCAGCATACTAGAGCATCCATGCTAGCTGCTAGCTGAGCAGGGACAGGAAGTGCTGACACACAAATACAAACCCCGTTTCCATATGAGTTGGGAAATTGTGTTAGATGTAAATATAAACGGAATACAATGATTTGCAAATCCTTTTCAAGCCATATTCAGTTGAATATGCTACAAAGACAACATATTTCATGTTCAAACAAATAATAATTAACTTAGAATTGCTGCAACCCGTGACAAAGTAGTTGGGAAAGGGCATGTTCACCACTGTGTTACATGGCCTTTCCTTTTAACAACACTCAATAAACGATTGGGAACTGAGGAAACTAATTGTTGAAGCTTTGAAAGTGGAATTCTTTCCCATTCTTGTTTTATGTAGAGCTTCAGTCGTTCAACAGTCCGGGGTCTCCGCTGTCGTATTTCACGCTTCATAATGCGCCACACATTTTCCATGGGAGACAGGTCTGGACTGCAGGCGGGCCAGGAAAGTACCCGCTATCTTTTTTTTACGAAGCCACGCTGTTGTAACACGTGCTGAATGTGGCTTGGCATTGTCTTGCTGAAATAAGCAGGGGCGTCCATGAAAAAGACGGCGCTTAGATGGCAGCATATGTTGTTCCAAAAGCTGTATGTACCTTTCAGCATTAATGGTGCCTTCACAGATGTGTAAGTTACCCATGCCTTGGACACTAATACACCCCCATACCATCACACATGCTGCCTTTTACACTTTGCGTCGATAACAGTCTGGATGGTTCGCTTCCCCTTTGGTCCGGATGACACGATGTGGAATATTTCCAAAAACAATTTGAAATGTGGACTCGTCAGACCACAGAACACTTTTCCACTTTGCATGAGTCCATCTTAGATGATCTCGGGCCCAGAGAAGTTTCTGGGTGTTGTTGATAAATGGCTTTGGCTTTGCATAGTAGAGCTTTAACTTGCACTTACAGATGTAGCGACCAACTGTATTTAGTGACAGTGGTTTTCTGAAGTGTTCCTGAGCCCATGTGGTGATATCCTTTAGAGATTGATACAGTGCCGTCTGAGGGATGGAAGGTCACGGTCATTCAATGTTGGTTTCCAGCCATGCCGCTTACGTGGAGTGATTTCTCCACATTCTCTGAACCTTTTGATGATATTATGGAGCGTAGATGTTGAAATCCCTACATTTCTTGCAATTGCACTTTGAGAAACGTTGTTCTTAAACTGTTCAACAATTTGCTCACGCAGTTGTGGACAAAGGGGTGTACCTCGCCCCATCCTTTCTTGTGAAAGACTGAGCATTTTTGGGCAGCTGTTTTTATACCCAATCATGGCACCCACCTGTTCCCAATTAGCCTGCACACCTGTGGGATGTTCCAAATAAGTGTTTGATGAGCATTCCTCAACTTTATCAGTATTTATTGCCACCTTTCCCAACTTCTTTGTCACGTGTTGCTGCCATCAAATTCTAAAGTTAATGATTATTTGCAAAAGAAAAACAAGTTTATGAGTTTGAACATGAAATATGTTGTCTTTGTAGCATATTCAACTGAATATGGCTTGAAAAGGATTTGCAAATCATTGTATTCCGTTTATATTTACATCTAACACAATTTCCCAACTCATATGGAAACGGGGTTTGTATTACAATTGGAAATATTTAACACTGACGAGCACGTCAACTTTGGGACAATGTTCACGTTTTCTATTTCCTCACTTCTTCAATCCGCTGAGTGTTCACTTGGAGAGCACAGACCTCAACCAAAATCCACTCACTTGTCCCATTTCTCACACTTGCTGATTCTCCAACTTTCTGACCGACGTTGAGAAGTAACCAGCGAGCACATGACCCCTGGCGGAGGTCATTCATGACATTGCGTCCTAGTTTTGCTCGTCTGCCACTTTCAAACAGGCTGCGAGAGGGTTCAGTGATGTAGTTCAGTGATGTAGTTCAGTGATGTAGTTCAGTGATGTAGTTCAGTGATGTAGTTCAGTGATGAAGTTCAGTGATGTAGTTCAGTGATGAAGTTCAGTGATGTAGTTCAGTGATGAAGTTCAGTGATGTAGTTCAGTGATGAAGTTCAGTGATGTAGTTCAGTGATGTAGTTCAGTGATGAAGTTCAGTGATGTAGTTCAGTGATGTAGTTCAGTGATGAAGTTCAGTGATGAAGTTCAGTGATGTAGTTCAGTGATGAAGTTCAGTGATGTAGTTCAGTGATGTAGTTCAGTGATGAAGTTCAGTGATGTAGTTCAGTGATGAAGTTCAGTGATGTAGTTCAGTGATGAAGTTCAGTGATGTAGTTCAGTGATGTAGTTCAGTGATGAAGTTCAGTGATGAAGTTCAGTGATGTAGTTCAGTGATGAAGTTCAGTGATGTAGTTCAGTGATGTAGTTCAGTGATGAAGTTCAGTGATGTAGTTCAGTGATGTAGTTCAGTGATGAAGTTCAGTGATGTAGTTCAGTGATGTAGTTCAGTGATGAAGTTCAGTGATGTAGTTCAGTGATGTAGTTCAGTGATGAAGTTCGGTGATGTAGTTCGGTGATGTAGTTCGGTGATGTAGTTCGGTGATGTAGTTCAGTGATGTAGTTCAGTGATGAAGTTCGGTGATGTAGTTCGGTGATGTAGTTCAGTGATGTAGTTCAGTGATGTAGTTCAGTGATGTAGTTCAGTGATGAAGTTCAGTGATGAAGTTCAGTGATGAAGTTCAGTGATGTAGTTCAGTGATGTAGTTCAGTGATGAAGTTCAGTGATGTAGTTCAGTGATGAAGTTCAGTGATGTAGTTCAGTGATGAAGTTCAGTGCTGTAGTTCAGTGATGTAGTTCAGTGATGAAGTTTAGTGATGAAGTTCAGTGATGTAGTTCAGTGATGTAGTTCAGTGATGAAGTTCAGTGCTCTTATTATTTTTGTTCTTCTTTTTCTTCTTCTTATTAATATCATTATTGTTATATTATTATTATTGTTGTTGTTATTATTATTAGTGTTATTATTATTAGTGTTATTATTTTTGTTACTATTATTATTATTGTTATGATTGTTATTATTATCAATATCACTGTTATAATTGTTATTATTATTATTACCATATTATTATTGTTATGATTGTTATTATTATCATTATTAATATTGTTAGTGTTATATTATTATTGTTGTTGTTATTGTTATTATTTTTGTTACTATTATTATTGTTATGATTGTTATTGTTATCAATATTATTGTTATGATTATCATTTTTTTGTTGTTGTTACTATATTATTATTGTTATGATTGATATTATTATTATTATTATCAATATTATTGTTATTATTATTATTATCATTATTATTTTTGTTCCAATTATTATTACTATTGTTATGGTTGTTATTATTATTATTATCATTATTATTTTTGTTACAATTATTATTACTATTGTTATGGTTGTTATTATTATTATTATTTTTGTTACTATTATTATTATTGTTATTATTATCAATATTATTGTTATTGTTATAATTGTTATTATAATTGTTATTATTATTATTGTTATTACTATCATTATTGTTATGATTGTTATTATTATCATTATTAATATTGTTAGTGTTATATTATTATTGTTGTTGTTATTGTTATTATTTTTGTTACTATTATTATTATTGTTATTATTATCAATATTATTGTTATTGTTATAATTGTTATTATAATTGTTATTATTATTATTGTTATTACTATTATTATTGTTATGATTGTTATTATTATCATTATTAATATTGTTAGTGTTATATTATTATTGTTGTTATTGTTATTATTTTTGTTACTATTATTATTATTGTTATGATTGTTATTATAACACTAAATGGTCCCTAGTGTGTGAATGTTGTCTGTCTATCTGTGTTGGCCCTGCGATGAGGTGGCGACTTGTCCAGGGTGTACCCCGCCTTCCGCCCGATTGTAGCTGAGATAGGCTCCAGCGCCCCCCGCGACCCCAAAGGGAATAAGCGGTAGAAAATGGATGGATGGATGGATGTTATTATTATTATCAATATTATTGTTATGATTATCATTTTTTTGTTGTTGTTACTATTATTATTATTGTTATGATTGATATTATTATTATTATTATCAATATTATTGTTGTTATTATTATTATTATTATTATTATTATTTTTGTTCCAATTATTATTACTATTGTTATGGTTGTTATTATTATTATTATTATTATCATTATTATTTTTGTTACAATTATTATTACTATTGTCATGGTTGTTATTATTATTATTATTTTTGTTACTATTATTATTATTGTTATTATTATCAATATTATTGTTATAATTGTTATTATTATTATTGTTATTACTATTCCTATTGTTATGATCATCTGTCACTTAGCCAAACACAAGTGCAAGATGATGTTAGTTGAGTGTGCAGTCCCAGTCTCCATGGCGACGACAATGATGAGTGGAGATGTCGGAGCAGTGATGTCCTCGCTGCTTGTGGAAGATGTTTGAAGGCCAGGCAGGATGTTGGAGTATGTGTGAACATGAACATGCAGGCCTGCTTGTGATGCTCCTTTTGCAGCCTGCCAGCTCCTGCCAGCTCCTGCCAGCTCCTGCCAGCTCCTGCCAGATGCTGCAGGAGCTGGCCTGTCAGCTCCAATCTCCAGTGAGGAGGCACACAAGTGTGAAGAGACGTGAGGACGGAGGGAGATACTGGCTAGTGCTGCTCTAACAGGACCCCCTGGGGGCAGGCCGAGGTGTCAGGGGTCGCCAGCACATTCTTACTACGCATCTTTACACTCTAGTCTAGTCTAGGGTTGCACGGCACACCGCTGCTAATAAACTAACACCATACTCATTCATTGAAGTCGGTACTATACTGCCTTAAGTAAAGTACCGCTGCCGTTTCTTTCATCTGCGGTGGTGACTACAGAGCTGAGGCGCTTCATCTTCTGTGTGTCAAAACACACACACAAAGTGCACACACAACATGTAGATACATAACATGTAGATACTCTATGTGACATGTCGATACATAACATGTAGATACATAACATGTAGATACACAACATGTAGATACGTGACATGTACATATGTGACATGTAGATATGTGACATGTAGATACATAACATGTAGATACACAACATGTAGATCCACATGTCGATACATAACATGTAGATACATAACATGTAAATACATGACATGTACATATGTGACATGTAGATACATAACATGTAGATACACAACATGTAGATACGTAACATGTAGATGCATAACATGTTATTATGAATGTTACTACATGACATATATACTTACAGTGTGTATATAAAATATGTAAATATTACATGTGATTATGAATGTTACTACATGACATATATACTTACAGTGTGTATATAAAATATGTAAATATTACATGTTATTATGAATGTTACTACATTACATATATACTTACAGTGTGTATATAAAATATGTAAATATTACATGTTATTATGAATGTTACTACATGACATATATACTTACAGTGTGTATATAAAATATGTAAATATTACATGTTATTATGAATGTTACTACATGACATATATACTTACAGTGTGTATATAAAGAATGTAAATATTACATGTGTCAAGACTTGGTCCTGGGTGTTAGCTTTTCCGGGATGCAACGGAAAGTTGGCTCGGGCGAGACGGCAATGAAGGTACATTTTTTTATTGAAACACTAGAACTACAAAAAAGAAATCAAACAAAAGCGCGCACAGTGGCGGAGAATAAACTATGAAACCAAAAGACTATAGCAAAAAAGTACAAATGAAAAGCACGCACAGTGGTGGAGAACAAACTATGAAAAACAAAAAGACTATAAACATGGAACAAAAACTTACTTTGACAAGGGACATGAAGCAGGATCTTAGAGGATGAAGAGAGTACATAAGCATAAATGTGGGGAGGTCGTCAGAACGACAAACTGAAAAGAATGAACTTAAATACTATGGACATGATTAGTGAAAGCAGGAGCGTGACTCAAAACGTGAAACAGGTGCGTGACGTGACAGGTGAAAACTAATGGTTGCTATGGTGACAAAACAAAAGTGCACAAAAAGTCCAAAACCCAAAACGAACATGACCAAAACAAAAACATGATCACCCAGACATGACAACATGTTATTATGAATGTTATTACATTACATATATACTTAGTGTGTATATAAAATATGTAAATAATACATGTTATTATGAATGTTACTAGATACTACATATATACTTACAGTGTGTATATAAAATATGTAAATATTACATGTGATTATGAATGTTACTACATGACATATATACTTAGTGTGTATATAAAGAATGTAAATATTACATGTTATTATGAATGTTACTACATGACATATATACTTACAGTGTGTATATAAAATATGTAAATATTACATGTTATTATGAATGTTGCTACATGACATATATACTTACAGTGTGTATATAAAATATGTAAATATTACATGTTGAAAATCATGATGAACATCAATGAAAAAAATCCAAACTCTGAATTGTTTCTTCCTGCTTCTTGTATTTGAACTTTATGAGAAGAGCAGGAAGGCAATGTTGCTTAAAACCATTTCTGAATGACACCGTCCGTTGTGCCCCAACTCCCTGCCCTCTTTTTAAATGTGTGTGTGAACGTACAGTATTTACAGTACACATGACCTCTCACATCAGCGTCTTATTTAAGGGACAATGATGCCCTCCGACAAACTGATGTCTCCTATTCCTACACATTTTTACACTACATTGTATTTATTTATTCAATGTTTATTTTCTCATACTACGACCTTCCTTCCTTACAGTACACAGCACTAGTGTTTACAACTAATACATCATTTCATTGCACGGATGAAACAAACAAATCAACTCTAAAAATGACGTTTTTTATGAAATAAATATTTATTAATAGTTAGCATTGAGTATCGGTGCCAGGAATCGGTGGCGTATGAATTAAAATGTGGAAAGTAGCATCCTTAATGAAGTGTTTGAGGATGATGTCGTGGAAACAGAATATTCATTTGGTAATAAATTGAGACACAATGAAACGCTGGCAGCGCTTGTCTCCTGTCTGAAGAGACTCTCTTAGGCCAAATGACCGTTTGTCTGTCACTGTGCGTGTGTGTGTGTGTGTGTGTGTGTGTGTGTGTGTGTGTGTGTGTGTGTGTGTGTGCGTGTGACTCCCCTATCAGGCCCATTAGGGCACCAGTCCAGGAGCAAGGCATCTGGGCTCTCGTCAGCGCACATCACTGTCAGACAGTTGTTAATGAGGCTCATATTTACTGCTACATTAGAGGAAATGTCACTACACATGCCGACACACACACACACACACACACACACACACACACACACACACACACACACACACACACACACATACATGAATGTGTGTATGTGTGTTGAAATAATAAGCAAGCATGAACCATCCAAGTAAGCATATGATACAATAAACTGTTCATTTGGACTAATAGTACAGATGGCTGTAGTAAAAAAATAATAAAAAAGTACGTACAATAATTGCCTTAATGTGTGCGCAGTGTGTGCATTGTGTGCGATCAACGTGACACTTCTCTCTTTATCCCATCAAACTGCATCCGGCTGTCACTCACAGCTGACATGATGAGGCGTTCAAGTGCACTGCGGAAATCTGCCAGCTTTGGGCCAGTCTGCTGTCAGACAGAAGGTTTTCTTGTCGCATCGGTCTGCAAAAAGAGTGTTGCCGCGATTGTTTGTGGCGCGCGCGTGCGATCGCATCATCTCGCTGTAAACAACACTGTAGAATTTAACATAGTTCCCCTTTAACGTTGTTATGTTAAAGGGGAACTGCACTTTTTTTTAAAAATGTGTTCCTATTATTCACAATTCTTATGTTAGACAATAACACACGTTTAAATTTTCTAAAGCATTCTAAATCGTAAAAAAACATTAACAAATGTCAGCTAACAATGGAGCTCTATTCCACCTATAAAACATTCTAAAAACCCTCCATCAAGGTGTTATATACACACTGTAAGTATATATGTAGTATCTAGTAATATTCATAATAACATGTAATATTTACATATTTTATATACACACTGTAAGTATAATATGTAGTATCTAGTAACATTCATAATAACATGTAATATTTACATATTTTATATACACACTGTAAGTATGTATGTAGTATCTAGTGACATTCATAATAACATGTAATATTTACATACACACTGTAAGTAGATATGTAATGTAATAACATTCATAATAACATGCAAAATTTACACATTTTATATACACACTGTAAGAATATATGTAGTATCTAGTAACATTCATAATAACATGTAATATTTACATATTTTATATACACACTGTAAGTATATATGTAGTATCTAGTAACATTCATAATAACATGTCATATTTACATATTTTATATACACACTGTAAGTATATATGTAATGTAGTAACATTCATAATAACATGTAATATTTACATATTTTATATACACACTGTAAGTATGTATGTAGTATCTAGTGACATTCATAATAACATGTAATATTTACATACACACTGTAAGTAGATATGTAATGTAATAACATTCATAATAACATGCAAAATTTACACATTTTATATACACACTGTAAGAATATATGTAGTATCTAGTAACATTCATAATAACATGTAATATTTACATATTTTATATACACACTGTAAGTATATATGTAGTATCTAGTAACATTCATAATAACATGTCATATTTACATATTTTATATACACACTGTAAGTAAATATGTAGTATCTAGCAACATTCATAATAACATGTAATATTTACATATTTTATATACACACTGTAAGTATATATGTAATGTAGTAACATTCATAATAACATGTAATATTTACATATTTTATATACACACTGTAAGTATATATGTAGTATCCAGTAACATTCATAATAACATGTAATATTTACATATTTTATATACACACTGTAAGTATATATGTAGTATCTAGTAACATTCATAATAACATGTAATATTTACATATTTTGATCATTTTAAGTATTAATTTCACATCACAACGTTCACTTCCCCTTCAACAACAACAAGACTACTCATCATGTCAGACTTGATGAGAGACAATAAAGACTACTTAGGGACAAATGATGATCTAGAAACTTCTATTTTTGAGCCTGAATATAAGGAGGATGATCTACAAGTTTTAGAAGTCAAACAGATGCAGCTTTAGTCAAACACTAAGCATCACGTAGCAGTATTGCTAAGTGCTAAACAAGACAAAACAATCACTTACTGTACAATGTCTGCTCTCACTGGGATAAAGACTGATGGGATGTTTATATCTTCCCCTTCACATCAACAACTCATCATCATCCTCACAAAGGGTTAAAAAAAGTGTCTTTCTGGCCATCTCCGGGTCTAAGTTGGATGTGAAGGTTGACCAACTTGTGGGTTTATGTCCACAACCTTCTACTATCCAGGTGAGAGACATGATTTATCATCTACAATTCACTTTCACCAACTCAGAGGCCATGCAGCATCTCAATAAGCTAGTTAGCTCTCTGTGATCACGGCGGCTGCTAAAAGTAGTTCCTCTGTGTTAGCGCCTATAATAACAATATCACTAATACTTGTTCATATTCAGTTATTATTATTCAATCATCATTTATACAGTATGCATTATGTATTACTTCTTATAGGGAACATTGTTATTATACACATACACATTATATATATATATATATATACATATATATATATATATATATATATATATATATATATATATATATATATACATATATATATATATATATATATATATATATATATATATATATATATACATATATATATATATATATATATATATATATATATATATATATATATATATATATATATATATATATATATATATGATGACGGACTGGCAGTGTGTCGCGCCTCGCCAAGGAGCAGCGAGAATACCAAGAAGTGCATATGCCAAATTTTCAAAGAGAACGGCCTACGGATCACGATTGAAGCCAACAAGCAAACCGTCAACTTCCTTGACGTCACTTTCAACCTGAGAAATAACAGCTACCAACCATTCACGAAACCCAACACAACACTCCAATACGTGCACCATGACAGCAACCACCCACCCACCACCACGAAAAGAATACCTACCGGAATCAATAAAAGGCTATCGATGCTGTCATCTAGCAAAGCTGAATTTGACCAAGCAACCCCCCCGTACCAAAAAGCCCTTGATGAAAGCGGATACAATTTCACCCTCACCTATGAACCCACGCCAGGAAACCAGCCAAAAAAGAACAGAAAACGAAACGACATCATCTGGTACAACCCCCCATACAGCAAAAACGTCTCAACTAACATTGGACACAAATTCCTCAATCTGATTGACAAACACTTTCCCAAAGACAACACCCTAAGAAAAGTATTCAACAAGAACAACATTAAATTGAGCTACAGCTGCATGAACAATATACGACAAATCATCTCAAACCACAACAAAACAATTGCAAATGAGCCGTCGGCCCCCAGACAGAGCGACTCCAAAACCAACAAAGGATGTAACTGTCGAAAGAAACCTGATTGCCCTCTCAACGGGGGGTGCTTACAAACATCAGTTGTCTACCAATCTAAGGTAATACGCAAGGACATTAACACATCCGACACATATGTAGGATTAACCGAGGGAGAATTCAAAACCAGATGGAACAATCACAAGGCTTCTTTCAGGAACCAAAACCTGCGGAATACCACAGAACTCAGCAAACACATTTGGGACCTCAAAGACAATAATGTTGAATATTCAATAACATGGCAAATTCTTGCATCCAGCACACCTTACAATAGTGGTAATAAAAGATGCAACCTATGCTTGAAAGAGAAACTGTTTATTATTTACCGTCCAGACCTGTCATCCCTCAACAAGCGCAGCGAAATTGTATCAGCATGCCGCCACAGACGGAAACACCTCCTAGGTAACACATGAGCCAATCACCACGCCCCTAGGCCAGCCTGCACCCACCCACTCTGTGCCCTATATAAACCATGGTATGCGAATGCTCCCATTAAAATCTCCTGATGATTGAGGGTACCCCCCCTCATGAAACAGGCCTGTAGAGATGAAATAGTCTTGTGATTTTTTTCCCCACACATACATATATATATATATATATATATATATATATATATATATATATATATATATATATATATATATATATATATATATATATATATATATATATATAAATGTGTGTGGTGCTGAAATAATAACAACCCTGTATTGAAATGTAGGAAATACATCTGATGTGACAAACCACCATTTTAGACTGACACTATACACACATTGTTGGACGTGTGTGTGTGTGTGTGTGTGTGTGTGTGTGTGTGTGTGTGTGTGTGTGTGTGTGTCTTTATTAAGTCGTTAGTCATGCTCCATATGTCTTTTCTGTGAGGCCCAGTGAAAGAGTGGCTAGTGTGTGTGTGCGTGTGTGCATGTGCGTGTGTGTGTGTGCAAGTGTGTGTGTGTGTCCCCCACTAAACGTCTCCAGTGGGTGTGAGTGTCCGTGACCTGAGTGTGTGTCTTTTAATGCTGTGCAAGATGAGTGATGCAGCACAAAGATGGAGGCGCAGCATGTCACAGAGAAAAGAGCAGACATCTCAGAGAGTGAGCAATCTAGTCCATTCTAGTGCATTCTAGTCTCTTCTATTCTCTTCTATTCTATTGTATTGTCACAGGTCGGGTCAGAAGAACAATGATGTGGGAGCATAAAGAGGTCATGTTGGCGTACGCTCGCCTCGCCAGACAACATGAATGCATGCTTCAAAAGAGCAGCAAAGGTATTGACAAGTACGTCTTCAACATGCACATCACATGACACTACTACTAGTACTAGTACTACTACTAGTACTAGTACTGGTTTGAACTCACAACCTACCGATCTCAGGGCGGACACTCTAACCACTAGGCCACTGAGTAGGCCACTACTACTACTACTACTACTAGTATTACTACTACTCACATGTCACTACTACTAGTACTACTCACAAGTCACTACTACTACTAGTACTACTCACATGTCAGTACTACTCACATGTCAGTACTACTAGTACTACTCACATGTCAGTACTACTAGTACTACTCACATGTCACTACTACTACTAGTACTACTCACAAGTCACTACTACTACTAGTACTACTCACATGTCAGTACTACTCACATGTCAGTACTACTAGTACTACTCACATGTCAGTACTACTACTAGTACTACTCACAAGTCACTACTACTACTAGTACTACTCACATGTCAGTACTACTCACATGTCAGTACTACTACTAGTACTACTCACATGTCACTACTACTAGTACTACTCACATGTCAGTACTACTACTAGTACTACTCACAAGTCACTACTACTACTAGTACTACTCACATGTCAGTACTACTCACATGTCAGTACTACTACTAGTACTACTCACATGTCAGTACTACTACTAGTACTACTCACAAGTCACTACTACTACTAGTACTACTCACATGTCAGTACTACTAGTACTACTCACATGTCAGTAGTACTACTAGTCACATGTCACTACTACTACTCACAAGTCACTACTACTACTAGTACTACTCACATGCCACTACTACTACTAGTATTACTACTAGTAGTAGTACTACTACTAGTACTACTCACATGTCACTACTACTATTAGTACTACTCACATGTCACTACTACTAGTACTACTCACATGTCACTACTACTACTAGTACTACTCACATGCCACTACTACTAGTACTACTCACATGTCACTACTACTACTAGTATTACTACTAGTAGTAGTACTATTACTAGTACTACTCACATGTCACTACTACTATTAGTACTACTCACATGTCACTGCTACTACTAGTACTACTCACATGTCACTACTACTAGTACTACTAGTACTACTCATATGTCACTACTACTAGTACTACTCACATGTCAGTACTACTAGTACTACTCACATGTCACTACTACTACTAGTACTACTCACATGTCAGTACTACTAGTACTACCAACATGGGAGCACTAGTACTACTACTACTACTACTACTACTACTGACATGTGAGTACTAGTACTACTAGTACTATTTACACGTCAGTACTACTAGTACTACCGACATGGGAGTACTAGTACTGCTACTGACAAGTACTACTCACATGTCAGTAATAGTACTACTGACATGTGAGTAGTACTAGTAATACTAGTACCACAGACATGGGACTACTAGTACTACTGACATGAGAGTATATATCTGGGATGTTAATAAAAGCCACTACAACTTAAACAATTCGGGAGTATATATATTATGTATAACATATAATATACATAGTATATATACATATATATATTTATGTATAAATATCTATACACATAATAATACATTTATACATATATATATATATATATATATATATATATATATATATATATATATATATATATATATATATATATATATATATATATATATATATATGTGTATATATATATAGACAGAGATGTCACCTTGTTGTGGTGAAAGAGGAGCCAAGTGAGCGTGATAAAAGGTGACAGAGCGTTCCTCTCAGTACTAGTTGTGTACTTGTTATGTACTTGTTATGTACTTGTCTAGGTGTTACACTCGCTGGTTATGGAGATCATGTTGTGCTGCTTGCATGACCACGCACACCTGCGGCCCTGACACACACACACACACATGCAAATATTCATACATGAGTGACATAGTGGGGGGCGTGGTGTTGCTAGGCAACATGTTAGTGCCCCGCCCACACAGGCCATGTGACATAGAGACTTGTGACACTCACCAAATGAGAAGTGAAATAGGGCATGAAAATGTGTGAACACACGCAGACGGACGCCACACCAGGTGTGTGTGTGTGTGTGTGTGTGTGTGTGTGTGCCTTTAAGTGTGTGTGTGTGTGTGTGTGTGTTTAAGTGTGTGTGTGTGAGGCAAATGTAAGCAAAGACACATTTGGCTTGGATTCCCAGTAGGATCCACCCATGTCCTATTTGTGTGTGTCCCCCCCCCCCCACCAACACTACACTACACTACACTACATGTAGTACACTACACTACTACTGTTTCAGTACAATCATACTAGTCTCCTACTAATAATGATCAAATAATCATACTAGTTGGTTGTCCTCCTCTCTGAGCTGCCACCTTACCGTGGTAGAGGAGTTTGCGTGTCCCAATGATCCTAGGAGCTATGTTGTCCGGGAGCTTCTACGCCCCCTGGTAGGGTCTCCCAAGGCAAACTGGTCCTAGGTGAGGGATCAGACAAAGAGCAGCTCGAAGACCTCTATGAAGAACACAAACAAGGAACCCAGATTTCCCTCGCCCGGACGCGGGTCACCGGGGCCCCCCCTCTGGAGCCAGGCCCGGAGGTGGGGCACGATGGCGAGCGCCTGGTGGCCGGGCCTGTCCCCATGGGGCCCGAAGAGGCAACGTGGGTCCCCCCTCCAATGGGCTCACCACCCATAGCAGGGGCCATAGTGGTCGGGTGCAGTGTGAGCTGGGCGGAAGCCGAAGGCAGGGCACTTGGAGGTCCGATCCTCGGCTACATAAGCTAGCTCTTGGGACGTGGAACGTCACCTCGCTGGGGGGGAAGGAGCCTGAGCTAGTGCGTGAGGTGGAGAAGTTCCGGCTAGATATAGTCGGACTCACTTCGACGCACAGCAAGGGCTCTGGAACCAGTTCTCTTGAGAGGGGCTGGACTCTCTTCCACTCTGGCGTTGCCGGCAGTGAGAGGCGACGGGCTGGGGTGGCAATTCTTGTTGCCCCCCGGCTCAGAGCCTGCACGTTGGAGTTCAACCCGGTGGACGAGAGGGTAGCCTCCCTCCACCTTCGGGTGGGGGGGACGGGTCCTGACTGTTGTTTGCGCTTACGCGCCAAACGGCAGCTCAGATTACCCACCCTTTTTGGATTCACTCGAGGGAGTACTGGAGAGTGCTCCCCCGGGTGATTCCCTCGTTCTACTGGGGGACTTCAATGCTCATGTTGGCAGCGACAGTGAAACCTGGAGAGGTGTGATTGGGAAGAATGGCCGCCCGGATCTGAATCCGAGTGGTGTTTTGTTATTGGACTTTTGTGCTCGTCACAGATTGTCAATAACAAACACCATATTCAAACATAAGGGTGTCCATATGTGCACTTGGCACCAGGACACCCTAGGCCGCAGTTCCATGATCGACTTTGTAGTTGTGTCATCGGATTTGCGGTCTCATGTTTTGGACACTCGGGTGAAGAGAGGGGCGGAGCTTTCTACCGATCACCACCTGGTGGTGAGTTGGCTGCGATGGTGGGGGAGGATGCCGGACAGACCTGGCAGGCCCAAACGCATTGTGAGGGTTTGCTGGGAACGCCTGGCAGAGTCTCCTGTCAGAGAGAGTTTCAATTCCCACCTCCGGAAGAACTTTGAACATGTCACGAGGGAGGCGCTAGACATTGAGTCCGAGTGTACGATGTTCCGTGCCTCTATTGTCGAGGCGGCCGATTGGAGCTGTGGCCGCAAGGTGGTTGGTGCCTGTCGTGGCGGTAATCCTAGAACCCGCTGGTGTGGTAAGGGATGCCGTCAAGCTGAAGAAAGAGTCCTATCGGGCTTTTTTGGCTCATAGGACTCCGGAGGCAGCAGACAGGTACCGACAGGCCAAGCAATGTGCGGCTTCGGCGGTTGCGGAGGCAAAAACTCGGGACATGGGAGGAGTTCGGGGAAGCCATGGAAAACGACTTCCGGACAGCTTCGAAGCGATTCTGGACCACCATCCGCCGCCTCAGGAAGGGGAAGCAGTGCAATGTCAACACCGTGTATGGTGAGGATGGTGCTCTGCTGACCTCGACTGCGGATGGTGTGGATCGGTGGAGGGAATACTTCAAAGACCTCCTCAATCCTACCAGCACGTCTTCCTATGAGGAAGCAGGGCCTGGGGAATCTGTGGTGGGCTCTCCTATTTCTGGGGCTGGGGTTGCCGAGGCAGTTAAAAAGCTCCTCGGTGGCAAGGCCACGGGGGTGGATGAGATCTGCCCGGAGTTCCTTAGGGCTCTGGATGTTGTGGGGCTGTCTTGGTTGACAAGACTCTGCAACATCGCGTGGACATCGGAGGCGGTACCTCTGGATTGGCAGACCGGGGTGGTGGTTCCTCTCTTTAAGAAGGGGTACCGGAGGGTGTGTTCCAACTATCGTGGGATCACACTCCTCAGCCTTCCCGGTAAGGTCTATTCAGGTGTACTGGAGAGGAGACTACGCCGGATAATCGAACCTCAGATTCAGGAGGAACAGTGTGGTTTTTGTCCTGGTCGTGGAACTGTGGACCAGCTCTATACTCTCGGCAGGGTCCTTGAGGGTGCATGGGAGTTTGCTCAACCAGTCTACATGTGCTTTGTGGACTTGGAGAAGGCATTCGACCGTGTACCCCGGGAAGTCCTGTGGGGAGTGCTCAGAGAGTATGGGGTGACGGACTGTCTTATTGTGGCAGTTCGCTCCCTGTATGATCAGTGTCAGAGCTTGGTCCGCATTGCCGGCAGTAAGTCGGACACGTTTCCAGTGAGGGTTGGACTCCGCCAAGGCTGCCCTTTGTCACCCATTCTGTTCATAACCTTTATGGACAGAATTTCTAGGCGCAGTCAAGGCGTTGAGGGTATCTGGTTTGGTGGCTGCAGGATTAGGTCTCTGCTTTTTGCAGATGATGTGGTCCTGATGGCTTCATCTGGCCAGGATCTTCAGCTCTCACTGGATCGGTTCGCAGCCGAGTGTGAAGCGACTGGGATGAGAATCAGCACCTCCAAATCCGAGTCCATGGTTCTCGCCCGGAAAAGGGTGGAGTGCCATCTCCGGTTTGGGGAGGAGATCTTGCCCCAAGTGGAGGAGTTCAAGTACCTCGGAGTCTTGTTCACGAGTGAGGGAAGAGTGGATGGTGAGATCGACAGGCGGATCGGTGCGGCGTCTTCAGTAATGCGGACGCTGTATCGATCCGTTGTGGTGAAGAAGGAGCTGAGCCGGAAGGCAAAGCTCTCGATTTACCGGTCGATCTACGTTCCCATCCTCACCTATGGTCATGAGCTTTGGGTCATGACCGAAAGGACAAGATCACGGGTACAAGCGGCCGAAATGAGTTTCCTCCGCCGGGTGGTGGGTCTCTCCCTTAGAGATAGGGTGAGAAGCTCTGTCATCCGGGGGGAGCTCAAAGTAAAGCCGCTGCTCCTCCACATGGAGAGGAGCCAGATGAGGTGGTTCGGGCATCTGGTCAGGATGCCACCCGAACGCCTCCCTCGGGAGGTGTTTCGGGCACGTCCGACCGGTAGGAGGCCGCGGGGAAGACCCAGGACACGTTGGGAAGACTATGTCTCCCGGCTGGCCTGGGAACGCCTCGGGATCCCCCGGGAGGAGCTGGACTAAGTGGCTGGGGAGAGGGAAGTCTGGGCTTCCCTGCTTAGGCTGCTGCCCCCGCGACCCGACCTCGGATAAGCGGAAGAAGATGGATGGATAGTTAGTTGTCTCCTACTAATAATGATATATAATTACAATCACACTAGTTAGTCTTCTCCTACTAATAATGATATATAATTACAATCATACTAGTTAGTTGTCTCCTACTAATAATGATATAAAATTACAATCATACTAGTTAGTTGTCTCTTACTAATAATGATATAAAATTACAATCATACTAGTTAGTTGTCTCTTACTAATAATGATATACAATTACAATCATACTAGTTAGTTGTCTCCTACTAATAATGATATATAATTACAATCATACTAGTTGGTTGTCTTCTACTAATAATGATATAAAATTACAATCATACTAGTTAGTTGTCTCATACTAATAATGATATAAAATTACAATCATACTAGTTAGTTGTCTCTTACTAATAATGATATATAATTACAATCATACTAGTTGGTTGTATCCTACTAATAATTATATATAATTACAATCATACTAGTTAGTTGTCTCCTACTAATAATGATATATAATTACAATCATACTAGTTAGTTGTCTCTTACTAATAATGATATAAAATTACAATCATACTAGTTAGTTGTCTCCTACTAATAATGATATAAAATTACAATCATACTAGTTAGTTGTCTCCTGCTAATAATGATATACAAATTACAATCATACTAGTTAGTTGTCTCCTACTAATAATGATATATAATTACAATCATACTAGTTAGTTGTCTCTTACTAATAATGATATAAAATTACAATCATACTAGTTAGTTGTCTCCTACTAATAATGATATAAAATTACAATCATACTAGTTAGTTGTCTCCTGCTAATAATGATATACAAATTACAATCATACTAGTTAGTTGTCTCCTACTAATAATGATATATAATTACAATCATACTAGTTGGTTGTATCCTACTAATAATGATATATAATTACAATCATACTAGTTGGTTGTCTTCTACTAATAATGATATAAAATTACAATAATACTAGTTAGTTGTCTCCTACTAATAATGATATATAATTACAATCATACTAGTTGGTTGTCTTCTACTAATAATGATATATAATTACAATAATACTAGTTAGTTGTCTCCTACTAATAATGATATATAATTACAATCATACTAGTTGGTTGTATCCTACTATTAATGATATATAATTACAATCATACTAGTTAGTTGACTTGTGTGTTGTTGCAAGTTGTGTGACTTATGTGTTGTTGCAGGTTGTGTGACCTGTGTGTTGTTGCAGGATGTGTGACCTGTGTGTTGTTGCAGGTTGTGTGACTTGTGTGTTGTTGCAGGTTGTGTGTTGTTGCAGATTGTGTGTTATTGCAGGTTGTGTGTTGTTGCAGGTTGTGTGTGGTTGCAGGTTGTGTGTGGTTGCAGGTTGTGTGTTGTTGCAGGTAGTGTGTGTTGTGTGTGGTTGTGTGTTGTTGTGTGTCCAAGCAGACACTCCTCTTCCTCATCCTCTCATCTCCCTCCAAACTAAATGATCCTTTCATTTCCTGACGCACGCTTGAAGACCTTAAGTGTCTTTGCATGGGTGTCTCCTAGTGTGTGTCCTCCTCTCTAGCTACGTGTGTGTGTGTGTGTGTGTGTGTGTGTGTGTGTGTGTGTGTGTGTGAGGTCATGCTCTAATGCACACTGAGTGCAAGATGTCTGCAGTCAGTGTCTCAACGTTTTACTTTTGTTTGGATGTTCAACAACTCTTGCGTCGTAAAACCTTCATCTTGCACCCTCAACTTGTAATGTACACACACACACACACACACACACACACACACACACACACACACACACACACACACACACACACACACACACACACACACACACACACACACACACACACACACACACACACACACACACACACACACACACACACACACAGACACACACACACACACACAGCCATAGTAATGTGTGGAGAGTTGAGTCCGGAAGACATGGAGGAAGTTGTCTAATGGTTGCCAAACGTTGTGACTAAACACGTCTTTAACTGAGAAAATATCAGGAATCGCCACTTGACCCTTCCACACACACACACACACACACACACACACACACACACACACACACACACACACACACACACACACACACACACACACACACACACACACACACACACACACACACACACACACAGTAGTGGTACTAGTACACTAGTTTGCACATAAATGAATATTATGTAAATATATATATATATATATATATATATATATATATATGTATATATATATATATATATATATATATATATATATATAAATGTGTGTGTGTATAAATGTATATATACACATATATATATATATATATATATATATATATATATATATATATATATATATATATATATGTGTGTGTGTGTGTGTGTGTGTGTGTGTGTGTGTGTGTGTGTGCCAACACAATATAATCAGTGACTGCCAAGTTCCAGATGTGGGAGAGGAAGAGAGAGAGAGAGAGAGAGAGAGAGAGAGAGAGAGAGAGGGCGAGCAAGCACATTGGTCCAGTGGGAGTGTGTGAAGGTCCCGAGGCTGGCGGGCGTGTGAACCACAAACACACACAACCTCCAACACACACACACACACACACACAAGTGAGGCTCTGGCACGCCATCAAGGCCCAGCTGGAGAAGAAATAGAAGAGTGAGAGCAGACCAGAAGCACAAATTACTTTTGCCCACATCTCCAAATGTGAAGCACACACTTATTTCTAACTTCTCTTAAAGTCTCTCTCTCTCTCTCTGTGTGTGTGTGTGTCACTTTAAGAACAACTAAAGTCAGTGTGTGTGTCTGTGTGTCACTTTAAGAACAACTAAAGTCAGTGTGTGTGTGTGTCACTTTAAGAACAACTA
Source organism: Nerophis lumbriciformis (assembly GCF_033978685.3). Classification (NCBI taxonomy): domain Eukaryota; kingdom Metazoa; phylum Chordata; class Actinopteri; order Syngnathiformes; family Syngnathidae; genus Nerophis; species Nerophis lumbriciformis. Next base: position 31,822,069 of record NC_084577.2, on the reverse strand, counting down.
AAGTCAGTGTGTGTGTGTGTGTGTCACTTTAAGAACAACTAAAGTCAGTGTGTGTGTGTGTGTGTGTCACTTTAAGAACAACTAAAGTCAGTGTGTGTGTGTGTCACTTTAAGAACAACTAAAGTCAGTGTGTGTGTGTGTGTGTCACTTTAAGAACAACTAAAGTCAGTGTGTGTGTGTGTGTGTGTGTCACTTTAAGAACAACTAAAGTCAGTGTGTGTGTGTGTGTCACTTTAAGAACAACTAAAGTAAGTGTGTGTGTGTCACTTTAAGAACAACTAAAGTCAGTGTGTGTGTGTGTGTGTCACTTTAAGAACAACTAAAGTCAGTGTGTGTGTGTGTGTGTCACTTTAAGAACAACTAAAGTCAGTGTGTGTGTGTGTCACTTTAAGAACAACTAAAGTCAGTGTGTGTGTGTGTGTGTCACTTTAAGAACAACTAAAGTCAGTGTGTGTGTGTGTGTGTGTGTCACTTTAAGAACAACTAAAGTCAGTGTGTGTGTGTGTGTCACTTTAAGAACAACTAAAGTAAGTGTGTGTGTGTCACTTTAAGAACAACTAAAGTCAGTGTGTGTGTGTGTGTGTCACTTTAAGAACAACTAAAGTCAGTGTGTGTGTGTGTGTCACTTTAAGAACAACTAAAGTCAGTGTGTGTGTGTGTGTGTCACTTTAAGAACAACTAAAGTCAGTGTGTGTGTGTGTGTCTCACTTTAAGAACAACTAAAGTCAGTGTGTGTGTGTGTCACTTTAAGAACAACTAAAGTCAGTGTGTGTGTGTGTGTGTGTGTGTCACTTTAAGAACAACTAAAGTCAGTGTGTGTGTGTGTCACTTTAAGAACAACTAAAGTCAGTGTGTGTGTGTGTGTCTCACTTTAAGAACAACTAAAGTCAGTGTGTGTGTGTGTCACTTTAAGAACAACTAAAGTCAGTGTGTGTGTGTGTGTCTCACTTTAAGAACAACTAAAGTCAGTGTGTGTGTGTGTCACTTTAAGAACAACTAAAGTCAGTGTGTGTGTGTGTGTGTGTGTCACTTTAAGAACAACTAAAGTCAGTGTGTGTGTGTGTCACTTTAAGAACAACTAAAGTCAGTGTGTGTGTGTGTCACTTTAAACGATCTTCAACATTACACGTAGATAAGTAGATAAACAATCTTCAACATTACACGTAGATAAGTAGATAAACAATCTTCAACATTACACGTAGATAAGTAGATAAACAATCTTCAACATTACACGTAGATAAGTAGATAAACAATCTTCAACATTACACGTAGATAAGTAGATAAACAATCTTAAACATTACACGTAGATAAGTAGATAAACAATCTTCAACATTACACGTAGATAAGTAGATAAACAATCTTCAACATTACACGTAGATAAGTAGATAAACAATCTTCAACATTACACGTAGATAAGTAGATAAACAATCTTAAACATTACACGTAGATAAGTAGATAAACAATCTTCAACATTACACGTAGATAAGTAGATAAACAATCTTCAACATTACACATAGATAAGTAGATAAACAATCTTCAACATTACACGTAGATAAGTAGATAAACAATCTTCAACATTACACGTAGATAAGTAGATAAACAATCTTCAACATTACACGTAGATAAGTAGATAAACAATCTTCAACATTACACGTAGATAAGTAGATAAACAATCTTCAACATTACACGTAGATAAGTAGATAAACAATCTTCAACATTACACATAAATAAGAAGATAAAAAATCTTCAACATTACACGTAGATAAGAAGATAAACAATCTTCAACATTACACGTAGATAAGTAGATAAACAATCTTCAACATTACACGTAGATAAGTAGATAAACAATCTTCAACATTACACATAGATAAGATGATAAACAATCTTCAACATTACACGTAGATAAGTAGATAAACAATCTTCAACATTACACGTAGATAAGTAGATAAACAATCTTCAACATTACACGTAGATAAGTAGATAAACAATCTTCAACATTACACATAGATAAGTAGATAAACAATCTTCAACATTACACGTAGATAAGTAGATAAACAATCTTCAACATTACACGTAGATAAGTAGATAAACAATCTTCAACATTACACGTAGATAAGTAGATAAACAATCTTCAACATTACACGTAGATAAGTAGATAAACAATCTTCAACATTACACATACATAAGAAGATAAACAATCTTCAACATTACACGTAGATAAGTAGATAAACAATCTTCAACATTACACGTAGATAAGTAGATAAACAATCTTCAACATTACACATACATAAGAAGATAAACAATCTTCAACATTACACGTAGATAAGTAGATAAACAATCTTCAACATTACACGTAGATAAGATGATAAACAATGTTCAACATTACACATAAATAAGATGATAAACAATCTTCAACATTACACGTAGATAAGATGATAAACAATCTTCAACATTACACGTAGATAAGTAGATAAACAATCTTCAACATTACACGTAGATAAGTAGATAAACAATCTTCAACATTACACATAAATAAGAAAATTAACAATCTTCAACATTACACATAAATAAGAAGATAAACAATCTTCAACATTACACATAAATAAGATGATAAACAATCTTCAACATTACACGTAGATAAGTAGATAAACAATCTTCAACATTACACATAAATAAGAAGATAAAAAATCTTCAACATTACACATAGATAAGATGATAAACAATCTTCAACATTACACGTAGATAAGTAGATAAACAATCTTCAACATTACACGTAGATAAGTAGATAAACAATCTTCAACATTACATGTAGATAAGTAGATAAACAATCTTCAACATTACACATAGATAAGTAGATAAACAATCTTCAACATTACACGTAGATAAGTAGATAAACAATCTTCAACATTACACGTAGATAAGTAGATAAACAATCTTCAACATTACACGTAGATAAGTAGATAAACAATCTTCAACATTACACGTAGATAAGTAGATAAACAATCTTCAACATTACACATAAATAAGAAGATAAAAAATCTTCAACATTACACGTAGATAAGTAGATAAACAATCTTCAACATTACACATACATAAGAAGATAAACAATCTTCAACATTACACGTAGATAAGTAGATAAACAATCTTCAACATTACACGTAGATAAGATGATAAACAATGTTCAACATTACACATAAATAAGATGATAAACAATCTTCAACATTACACGTAGATAAGATGATAAACAATCTTCAACATTACACGTAGATAAGTAGATAAACAATCTTCAACATTACACGTAGATAAGTAGATAAACAATCTTCAACATTACACATAAATAAGAAAATTAACAATCTTCAACATTACACATAAATAAGAAGATAAACAATCTTCAACATTACACATAAATAAGATGATAAACAATCTTCAACATTACACGTAGATAAGTAGATAAACAATCTTCAACATTACACATAAATAAGAAGATAAAAAATCTTCAACATTACACATAGATAAGATGATAAACAATCTTCAACATTACACGTAGATAAGTAGATAAACAATCTTCAACATTACACGTAGATAAGTAGATAAACAATCTTCAACATTACACATAAATAAGTAGATAAACAATCTTCAACATTACCCGTAGATAAGTAGATAAACAATCTTCAACATTACACGTAGATAAGTAGATAAACAATCTTCAACATTACACATAAATAAGAAGATAAACAATGTTCAACATTACACGTAGATAAGTAGATAAACAATCTTCAACATTACACATAAATAAGAAGATAAACAATCTTCAACATTACACGTAGATAAGTAGATAAACAATCTTCAACATTACACGTAGATAAGTAGATAAACAATCTTCAACATTACACGTAGATAAGTAGATAAACAATCTTCAACATTACACATAAATAAGATGATAAACAATCTTCAACATTACACGTAGATAAGTAGATAAACAATCTTCAACATTACACGTAGATAAGTAGATAAACAATCTTCAACATTACACGTAGATAAGTAGATAAACAATCTTCAACATTACACATAGATAAGTAGATAAACAATCTTCAACATTACACATAGATAAGTAGATAAACAATCTTCAACATTACACATAAATAAGAAGATAAACAATCTTCAACATTACACATAAATAAGTAGATAAACAATCTTCAACATTACACGTAGATAAGTAGATAAACAATCTTCAACATTACACATAAATAAGTAGATAAACAATCTTCAACATTACACGTAGATAAGTAGATAAACAATCTTCAACATTACACGTAGATAAGATGATAAACAATCTTCAACATTACACGTAGATAAGTAGATAAACAATGTGCGTGCTGTCAGGAAGTAGCAAGGAGCTAACGTGTGCTACATAAACATTTTCCAAGATACAATCTTCTCTCTGACTGTTCCCAGTAGGTCAACAACACCCAGTAGGTCAACAACACCCAGTAGGTCAACAACACCCAGAAGGAAACGCTTTAACTTCACAAGCGCCAAATTGTTTCCTGCTTTTGCACACTTTTCCTGCCTGCTCTGGTTCCGGACTTGTCCTGCGCTGCGTCATCTTGTGTGTGTGTGTTTGTTTATGTGTGCACATGTGTGTGTTTGTTTATGTGTGTGTGTGTGTGTGTGTGTGTGTGTTGTGTTGCAAATGTTCATTCTTCTGCTTTGTGCTCTCAACCAATCTATGTCTGCAACTACAACTTCCACCATCTTCTTCTTCTTTACTTTACTTTCACACAAGGAAGTGTTTAACACTTTTACTATGTAGTGTTTAGTACTTTAACTATGTAGTGTGTAGTACTTTTACTATGTAGTGTTTAGTACTTTTACTATGTAGTGTTTAACACTTTTACTATGTAGTGTTTAACACTTTTACTATGTAGTGTTTAATACTTTTACTATGTAGTGTTTAATACTTTTACTATGTAGTGTTTAATACTTTTACTATGTAGTGTTTAACACTTTTACTATGTAGTGTTTTACACTTTTACTATGTAGTGTTTAACACTTTTACTATGTAGTGTTTAACACTTTTACTATGTAGTGTTTTACACTTTTACTATGTAGTGTTTAACACTTTTACTATGTAGTGTTTAACACTTTTACTATGTAATGTTTAATACTTTAACTATGTAGTGTTTAATACTTTTACTATGTAGTGTTTAATACTTTAACTATGTAGTGTTTAACACTTTTACTATGTAGTGTTTAATACTTTTACTATGTAGTGTTTAACACTTTTACTATGTAGTGTTTTATGCTTTTACTATGTAGTGTTTAGTACTTTTACTATGTAGTGTTTTACACTTTTACTATGTAGTGTTTAACACTTTTACTATGTAGTGTTTAGTACTTTTACTATGTAGTGTTTTACACTTTTACTATGTAGTGTTTAACACTTTTACTATGTAGTGTTTAACACTTTTACTATGTAGTGTTTAACACTTTTACTATGTAATGTTTAATACTTTAACTATGTAGTGTTTAATACTTTTACTATGTAGTGTTTAATACTTTAACTATGTAGTGTTTAACACTTTTACTATGTAGTGTTTAACACTTTTACTATGTAGTGTTTAACACTTTTACTGTGTAGTGTTTAATACTTTTACTATGTAGTGTTTAACACTTTTACTATGTAGTGTTTAACACTTTTACTATGTAGTGTTTAACACTTTTACTATGTAGTGTTTAACACTTTTACTATGTAAGGTTTAATACTTTTACTATGTAGTGTTTAATACTTTTACTATGTAATGTTTAACACTTTTACTATGTAGTGTTTAATACTTTTACTATGTAGTGTTTAACACTTTTACTATGTAGTGTTTAATACTTTTACTATGTAGTGTTTAATACTTTTATTATGTAATGGTTAACATGCTAAAAGTGACTATGTTAGTATTATAAACTTACATTCTTTCTGGATAGTTTGACAGTTATTGAGTCTCTTTAGATGATTGTTATTGTTATTGTTATTATTGTTATTGAGTCTGTTTAGCTGATTGGAGAGCTAGCTTGCGCAGCTACTGGCTCCATGACCATGACTGACGTTTTGTTTGATCAGCCGTTTTACTGCCTTGTTACAGACACTGTTTGGACACAATTAAGCTATAAATAAATAACATATATATCTACCACTTGTGCAACATATTTCTTATAGTATAAACAACTAATGTGGTTGTGGTGACACACATGTTGTGGGTCTGTGAGGACAAGTGTGTATCCGTGTGACACTGCTCCTCATTTATTGGATTAGTGCATGGGGGGGGGGGGGGGGGGGGGGGGGAGTCAGTCCTTCTCTCAGGCGCCTTAGCCTCGTTAGCAAGGATGCACTTCTAACCTCCTTCATGGACGCCTCAGAGGACCGGGGGAGGGGTCTACTTGGGATTGGGGCTAAAGTGCCATCATGCTAACATCCTGCTAACATCCTGCTAACATATGATAACATCCTGATAATATCCTGCTAACATCATGCTAATATCCTGCTAACATCCTGCTAACATCATGCTAACATCCCGGTAACATCATGCTAACATATGCTAACATCCTGCTAACACATGCTAACATCCTGCTTATACATTCTAGCATCCTGCTAACATCCTCCTAACATATGCTAACATCCTGCTAACATCATACTAACATCCTGCTAACATCTTGCTAACATCATGCTAACATATGCTAACATCCTGCTAACATCTTCCTAACATATGCTAACATCCTGCTAACATCATGCTAACATCCTGCTAACATCTTGCTAACATCATGCTAACATATGCTAACATCCTGCTAACATCCTGCTAACACATGCTAACATCCTGCTTATACATTCTAGCATCCTGCTAACATCCTCCTAACATATGCTAACATCCTGCTAACATCTTGCTAACATCATGCTAACATATGCTAACATCCTGCTAACATCCTGCTAACACATGCTATCATCCTGCTTATACATTCTAGCATCCTGCTAACATCCTCCTAACATATGCTAACATCATGCTAGCATCTCGGTAACATCATGCTAACATATGCTAACATCCTGATAACATATGCTAACATCCTGCTAACACATGCTAACATCATGCTAACATCCTGCTAACATCATGCTAACATCCTCCTAACATATGCTAACATCCTGCTAACACATGCTAACATCATGCTAACATCCTGCTAACATACGCTAACATCCTGCTAACACATGCTAACATCATGCTAAAATCCTGCTAACATCCTGCTAACATCCTCCTAACATATGCTAACATCCTGCTAACACATGCTAACATCATGCTAACATCCTGCTAACATATGCTAACATCCTGCTAACACATGCTAACATATGCTAACATATGCTAACATCATGCTAACATCCTGCTAACACATACTAAAACCATGCTAACTTGAACCCTGCTAAGTGAGGCTAACAGGCTCCACAAGGCAGACACTAATGATGAAGAGGAGGAGCAATTACAGGACAAGAAGGACTGAGGGACCACCGGAGGACATCATGGAAACACTTTGCTGCAAACATGGATTGGAAATGTCACATGTAGCTGCCAGTGACAACACACACACACACACACACACACACACACACACACACACACACACACACACACACACACACACACACACACACACACACACATGAATGACCAGTGGGGTTCCTCACTGTCAGACACCTTCTATTGTTCCGCTACATCTTCACTAAGTCTTCTACAAACCCCGTTTCCATATGAGTTGGGAAATTGTGTTAGATGTAAATATAAACAGACTGTAAGTGCAAGTTAAAGCTCTACTATGCAAAGCCAAAGCCATTTATCAACAACACCCAGAAACTTCTCTGGGCCCGAGATCATCTAAGATGGACTCATGCAAAGTGGAAAAGTGTTCTGTGGTCTGACGAGTCCACATTTCAAATTGTTTTTGGAAATATTCCACATCGTGTCATCCGGACCAAAGGGGAAGCGAACCATCCAGACTGTTATCGACGCAAAGTGTAAAAGGCAGCATGTGTGATGGTATGGGGGTGCATTAGTGCCCAAGACATGGGTAACTTACACATCTGTGAAGGCACCATTAATGCTGAAAGGTACATACAGCTTTTGGAACAACATATGCTGCCATCTAAGCGCCGTCTTTTTCATGGACGCCCCTGCTTATTTCAGCAAGACAATGCCAAGCCACATTCAGCACGTGTTACAACAGCGTGGCTTTGTACAAAAAGAGTGCGGGTACTTTCCTGGCCCGCCTGCAGTCCGGACCTGTCTCCCATGAAAAATGTGTGGCGCATTATGAAGCGTAAAATACGACAGCGGAGACCCCGGACTGTTGAACGACTGAAGCTCTACATAAAACAAGAATGGGAAAGAATTCCACTTTCAAAGCTTCAACAATTACTTTCCTCAGTTCCTAATCGTTTATTGAGTGTTGTTAAAAGGAAAGGCCATGTAACACAGTGGTGAACATGCCCTTTCCCAACTACTTTGTCACGTGTTGCAGCCATGAAATTCTAAGTTAATTATTATTTTCTAAAAAAAAATAAAGTTTATGAGTTTGAACATCAAATATGTTGTCTTTGTAGCATATTCAACTGAATATGGGTTGAAAAGGATTTGCAAATCATTGTATTCCGTTTATATTCACATCTAACACAATTTCCCATCTCGTATGGAAACAGGGTTTGTATAATATACATGATATGACATACAATGTACATGATATTATATATATGATATATAATGTACGTTATATGATATATAATATACATGATACGATATGACATGATATATATTATACATATGATATGACATGATATATAATAAACATTATATAATATATAAAATATATGATATGATACATAATATATATGATACATAACATACATGACATGATATGATACATATTATATATGATACATAATATACATGACATGATATGATACATATTATATATGATACATAATATACATGACATGATATGATACATATTATATATGATACATAATATACATGACATGATGCTGCAGGTGTTCAAGACGATGCAGCTAGTGCCACCTGCAGGTGTCCCTCAAGTCTGTACACACAATATTTACATAAACACACACATTACACAACAACAATATTTACATAAACACACACATTACACAACAACAATATTTACATAAACACACACATTACACAACAACAATATTTACATAAACACACACATTACACAACAACAATATTTACATAAACACACACATTACACAACAACAATATTTACATAAACACACACATTACACAACAACAATATTTACATAAACACACACATTACACAACAACAATATTTACATAAACACACACATTACACAACAACAATATTTACATAAACACACACATTACACAACAACAATATTTACATAAACACACACATTACACAACAACAACTTCATTTTATTCATCAGTCTTTGCTTTCACTTTGTGTCAGACTTTGTAATAACCTTGTAATAACCTTGTAATAACCTTGTACTAACTTTGTAACAACCTTGTAGAAACCTTCTAATAACCTTCTAATAACTTTGTAATAACTTTGTATTAACCTTGTAATAACATAACCTTCTAATAACCTTGTAATAACTTTGTATTAACCTTGTAATAACATAACCTTCTAATAACCTTCTAATAACTTTGTAATAACCTTGTAATAACTTTGTATTAACCTTGTAATAACTGTGTATTAACCTTGTAATAACATAACCTTCTAATAACCTTGTAATAACTTTGTATTAACCTTGTAATAACTGTGTATTAACCTTGTAATAACATAACCTTCTAATAACCTTATAATAACTTTGTATTAACCTTGTAATAACATAACCTTCTAATAACCTTGTAATAACTTTGTATTAACCTTGTAATAACTTTGTATTAACCTTGTAATAACATAACCTTCTAATAACCTTGTACTAACTTTGTATTAAGCTTGTAATAACATAACCTTCTAATAACCTTGTAATAACTTTGTATTAACCTTGTAATAACACAACCTTCTAATAACCTTGTAATAACTTTGTAATAACCTTGTAATAACCTTGTACTAACTTTGTAACAACCTTGTAGAAACCTTCTAATAACTTTGTAATAACTTTGTATTAAGCTTGTAATAACATAACCTTCTAATAACCTTGTAATAACTTTGTATTAACCTTGTAATAACTTTGTATTAACCTTGTAATAACATAACCTTCTAATAACCTTATAATAACTTTGTAATAACCTTGTAATAACTTTGTATTAACCTTGTAATAACATAACCTTCTAATAACTTGTAATAACTTTGTATTAACCTTGTAACAACGTTGTAATAACCTAATAACCTTGCAATAACTTTATAAGAACTTTGTAATAACATAATAACCGTGTAATTACGCGTACCAACTTTGTAATAACCTTGTAACAACTTTGTAATAACCTTCTAATACCCTTGTAATAACCTTGTAAAAACCTAAAAACTTTGTAATAACTGTAAAAACCCTGTACTAACTTTGTAATAACCTAAAAACTTTGTAAAAACCGTGTAATAATTTTGTAACAACTTTGTAATAACCTTCTCATAATGTATAACTTTGTAATAACCTAATAATAATAATAATAATAATAATAATAATAACTGGGATTTATATAGCGCTTTTCCAAGTACCTAAAGTGGCTTTACATGTAGAAGCCATCAATCATTCACACCTGGTGGTGGTAAGCTACTTTCATAGCCACAGCTGCCCTGGGGTAGACTGACGGCCCCTCCGACCACCACCTATCATTCATCATTCAATTCACCGGTGTGAGTGGCACCGGGGACAAAGGGTGAAGTGTCCCGCCCAAGGACACAACGGCAGCCATTTTTTGTATGGTAAGAGGCGGGGAGCGAACCTGCAACCCTCAGGTTTCTGGCACGGTTGCTCTACCCACTACGCTCCTAATAACCTTGTATTTACGTATAATCATTTTGTAATAACCTTGTAATAACTAATCATTTGTATTAACCTTGTAATAACCTTGTAGAAACCTTCTAGTAACCTTGTAATAATTTTGTATTAACCTTGTAATAACCTTGTAACAACGTTGTAATAACCGAATACCCTTGCAATAACTTTGTAAGAACTTTGAAATACCTTTGTAATGACCTTCTAATACCCTTGTAATAACCTTGTAATAACCTAAAAACTTTGTAATAACCTTCTAATACCCTTGTAATAACCTTGTAAGAACTATGTAATGATGTGTAATACCTTTGTAATACCCTTGTAATAACCTTGTAAGAACTATGTAATGATGTGTAATACCTTTGTAATACCCTTGTAATAACCTTGTAAGAACTATGTAATGATGTGTAATAACTTTGTAATAACCTTGTAATAACCTTGTAAGAACTTTGTAATAACCTTCTAATACCCTTGTAATAACCTTGTAAAAACCTTGTAACAACCTAAAAACTTTGTGATAACTGTAAAAACCTTGTACTAACTTTGTAATAACCTAAAAGCTTTGTAGAAAACGTGTAATAATTTTGTAACAAATTTGTAATAACCTTCTCATAACGTATGACTTTGTAATAACCTAATAACCTTGTATTTACGTATAATAATTGTGTAATAACCTTGTAATAACTGTGTAATAACTTTGTAATATCCTTGTAATAACTAATACCTTCGTAATATCCTTGTAATAACTAATAACCATGTAATAACCTTGTAATAATGTGTAATAACTTAGTAATACCTTTGTAATAACCTTGTAATAACTTTGTAATAACCTTGTACTAACTTTGTAAAAACCTAAAAGCTTTGTAAAAAACGTGTAATAATTTTGTAACAAATTTGTAATAACCTTCTCAAAACGTATGACTTTGTAATAACCTAATAACCTTGTATTTACGTATAATAACTGTGTAATAACTTTGTAATATCCTTGTAATAACTAATACCTTCGTAATATCCTTGTAATAACTAATAACTTAATAACCATGTAATAACCTTGTAATGTGTAATAACTTAGTAATAACCTTGTAATACCTTTGTAATAACCTTGTAATAACTTTGTAATAACCTTGTACTAACTTTGTAATAACCTAAAAGCTTTGTAAAAAACGTGTAATAATTTTGTAACAAATTTGTAATAACCTTCTCATAACGTATGACTTTGTAATAACCTAATAACCTTGTATTTACGTATAATAATTGTGTAATAACCTTGTAATAACTTTGTAATATCCTTGTAATAACTAAGACCTTCGTAATATCCTTGTAATAACTAATAACCTAATAACCATGTAATAACCTTGTAATAATGTGTAATAACTTAGTAATACCTTTGTAATAACCTTGTAATAACTTTGTAATAACCTTGTACTAACTTTGTAATAACCTAAAAGCTTTGTAAAAACCGTGTAATAATTTTGTAACAAATTTGTAATAACCTTCTCATAACGTATGACTTTGTAATAACCTAATAACCTTGTATTTACGTATAATAATTGTGTAATAACCTTGTAATAACTGTGTAATAACTTTGTAGTAGCCTTGTAATAACTAATAACCTTGTAATAATGTGTAATAACTTAGTAATAACCTTGTAATACCTTTGTGATAACCTTTTAATAACATTGTAATAACCTTGTAGTAACTTTGTAATAACCTTTTAATAACTTTGTAAAAAACAGCCACACTTGATGTTGTTTAATAACTGCAACATGCAATTAAAAATATAGAGAAATATGAAACACACACACACACACACACACACACACACACACACACACACACACACACACACACACACACACACACACACACACACACACACACACACACACACACACACACACAGTCCAGTGGGTTGTCAGGAAGGTGAACGCGTGGCAGATGCCTGACACATTGGTGTCTGTTCACTGACTACACAGAGCAGCTGCTCAGGCTTCACTGCCCCCTGGCAATGCACACACACACACACACACACACACACACACACACACACACACACACACACACACACACACACACACACACACACACACACACACACACACACACACACACACACACACACACACACACACGTCATGTACTTGCTGTTGCTAATACTACTGTGTCCGACTCCAAGAAGGTGTATTATCATACATAAAGTGTGTTAACATCCACAAGAAGGTGTGTTATCATCCACAAGAAGGTGTGTTATCATCCATTAGAAGGTGTGTTATCATCAATTAGAAGGTGTGTTATCATCCTGTTATCATCCATAAGATGTGTTATCATCCATATGAAGGTATGTTATCTATACGAAGGTGTGTTATCATCCATAAGGTGTGTTATCATCCAAAAAAAGGTGTGTTGTCATTCATAAGAAGGTGTGTTATCATCCATAAGAAGGTGTGTTATCACCCATAAGAAGGTGTGTTATCACCCATAAGAAGGTGTGTTATCACCCATAAGAAGGTGTGTTATCATCCATAAGGTGTGTTATCATCCATAAGAAGGTGTGTTATCATCCATAAGAAGGTGTGTTATCATCCATAAGAAGGTGTGTTATCATCCATAAGAAGGTGTGTTGTCATGCACAAGAAGGTGTATTGTCATCCATAAGAAGGTGTGTTATCATCCATAAGAAGGTGTGTTATCATCCATAAGGTGTGTTATCATCCATAAGAAGGTCTGTTGTCATCCATAAGAAGGTGTGTTATCATCCATAAGAAGGTGTGTTATCATCCATAAGAAGGTGTGTTGTCATCCATAAGGTGTGTTATCATCCACAAGAAGGTGTGTTATCATCCATAAGGTGTGTTATCATCCATAAGAAGGTGTGTTATCATCCATAAGAAGGTTTGTTATCATCCATAAGAAGGTGTGTTATCATCCACAAGAAGGTGTGTTATCATCCACAAGCAGGTGTGTTATCATCCATAAGAAGGTGTGTTATCATCCATAAGGTGTGTTATCATCCACAAGAAGGTGTGTTATCATCCATTAGAAGGTGTGTTATCATCCACAAGCAGGTGTGTTATCATCAATTAGAAGGTGTGTTATCATCCTGTTATCATCCATAAGAAGATGTGCTATCATCCATAGGAAGGTGTGTTATCATCTATACGAAGGTGTGTTATCATCTATACGAAGGTATGTTATCATCCATACGGTGTGCTATCATCCAAAAGAAGGTGTGTTATCATCCATAAGAAGGTGTGTTATCATCCATAAGGTGTGTTGTCATCCATAAGAAGGCGCGTTATCGTCCATAAGAAGGCGTGTTATCATCTATAAGAGGGTGTGTTATCATCCATAAGAAGGTGTGTTATCATCCATAAGAAGGTGTGTTATCATCCATAAGGTGTGTTATCATCCATAAGAAGGTGTGTTATCATCCATAAGAAGGCGCGTTATCGTCCATAAGAAGGCGTGTTATCATCCATAAGAGGGTGTGTTATCATCCACAAGAAGGTGTGTTGTCATCCATAAGAAGGTGTGTTATCATCCATAAGAAGGTGTGTTATCACCCATAAGAAGGTGTGTTATCATCCATAAGAAGGTGTGTTATCATCCACAAGAAGGTGTGTTATCATCCACAAGAAGGTGTGTTATCATCCACAAGAAGGTGTGTTGTCATCCATAAGAAGGCACGTTATCGTCCATAAGAAGGCGTGTTATCATCCATAAGAAGGTGTGTTATCATCCATAAGGTGTGTTATCATCCATAAGAAGGTGTGTTATCATCCATAAGAAGGTGTGTTATCATCCATAAGAAGGCGCGTTATCGTCCATAAGAAGGCGTGTTATCATCCATAAGAGGGTGTGTGATCATCCACAAGAAGGTGTGTTGTCATCCATAAGAAGGTGTGTTATCATCCATAAGAAGGTGTGTTATCACCCATAAGAAGGTGTGTTATCATCCATAAGAAGGTGTGTTATCATCCACAAGAAGGTGTGTTATCATCCACAAGAAGGTGTGTTATCATCCACAAGAAGGTGTGTTGTCATCCATAAGAAGGCACGTTATCGTCCATAAGAAGGCGTGTTATCATCCATAAGAGTGTGTGTTATCATCCATAAGAAGGTGTGTTATCATCCATAAGAAGGTGTGTTGTCATCCATAAGAAGGTGTGCTATCATCCATAAGAAGGTGTGTTATCATCCATAAGAAGGTGTGTTGTCATCCATAAGGCGTGTTATCATCCATAAGAAGGTGTGTTCACATCCATAAGAAGGTGTGTTATCATCTATAGGAGGGTGTGTTGTCATCCATAAGAAGGTGCGTTATCGTCCATAAGAAGGCGTGTTATCATCTATAGGAGGGTGTGTTATCATCCATAAAGAAGGCGTGTTATCATCCATAAGAAGGTGTGTTATCATCCATAAGGTGTGTTGTCATCCATAAGAAGGTGTGTTATCATCCATAAGAAGGTGTGTTCACATTCATAAGAAGGTGTGTTATCATCCATAAGGTGTGTTGTCATCCATAAGAAGGTGTGTTATCATCCATAAGATGTGTTGTCATCCATAAGAAGGTGTGTTATCATCCATAAGAAGGTGTGTTCACATCCATAAGAAGGTGTGTTGTCATCCATAAAGAAGGTGTGTTATCATCCATAAGGTGTGTTGTCATCCATAAGAAGGTGTGTTATCATCCATAAGAAGGCCGGTTATCATCCATAAGAAGGTGTGTTATCATCCATAAAGAAGGTGTGTTATCATCCATAAGGTGTGTTGTCATCCACAAGAAGGTGTGTTATCATCCATAAGAAGGCCGGTTATCATCCATAAAAAGGTGTGTTATCATAAGCGTGGGAGTTGAGAACCATGGAACAGAGTCTACATCTCAGGTGTCTTTGATGAATAGCTAATTAATTTCAGAGTGTCTTTCGCTGTGATGGTCTCACTGGGTTTATATTATATATATATATAATTATTATTATAGGTTGATTGGCAACACTAAATGGTCCCTAGTGTGTGAATGTTGTCTGTCTATCTGTGTTGGCCCTGCGATGAGGTGGCGACTTGTCCAGGGTGTACACCGCCTTCCGCCCGAATGCAGCTGCGATAGGCTCCAGCCGGGACAAGCGGTAGAAAATGGATGGATGGATGGGTCTCACTGGGGTGTTTACGGCATGGCCAAATTGTCGATCAGGACGGTTTTGGTTGGAGAGAGCAAACCCACTCCAAAGGTTTGTCGGCTCTCAAACTGATCATAATTTCGCCTTGCAGAGCGAAAGCTTCCCCAAGATGTTCTCCAATTTGGGGTTTATTTCAGAAAGCACACAAGTCTGAGTGTCCGACGCTCTTCAATCATTTGTGGCAGATTTAAGGTGCCTTGAACGGCTGACAAAAGCTTTCCAATTTGTGGATACACCCTCACTTCTCCCAAGACTTCATCCTGAATCCAGCAACAAACGTCAGCTTCCTGAACTCTGTGAGAAGATCTTGTCAGTTTTGTTGAGAGGTCACAGTTGATCAATTCTAATTGTTTGGATTTTGGAGAGCAGAATCTTTTTCACTGCATGAGTTAGTTAGTGGCCCCAAATGGTTGGAATGTGTCCCCCAGCGGGTAAAGTTGGCACCCGGGTTCATAAAAGGTGTGTGCCGACTGTCATTTGATGTGAAAAGTACATCAGATGTAGAGAGAAGTGTTCCAAGGTCTAGGAGAGTCCAGTAAAGCCAGCAGTTCTTGACTTCTTCTCCTTCTGCAGCAGATCCTTTTCCACCGCTGAAGTCCACTTGATGACAACACAGAAGGAGCTCTGGTCCAGCCAGGGGCCCTCACACACACACACACACACACACACACACACACACACACACACACACACACACACACACACACACACACACACACACACACACACACACACACACACGCACGCACGCACACACACACACCCCGAGGTGTGTTTGAGGGCCGGCAGGTGACAAAGGCGCCCATTGAGGATGTGGGGAGGAAGACCGAGGCGAGGCGAGGCGAGGGGGTCTGGGGAAATGAGAGCGTCTGAGTCCAAAGGCAGGATCGGGTGGCGAGCATCTTCTCTGGCGGGGACAAAAGGTGTTGTCAGCGGCAGCACAAGGAGCCACTATGTGGCCCTCGGACTGATTGCAGGGTTTGGATTACAGGACTAAGTGCATATTGGAAAGTGCAGAAGGAATCTGGCACAACAGGTGGCTCCTCTTTGAAAGTGGGACCAGGACCAGGACCAGGACCCGGGGAGGAATGCAGGAATGAGGAAGTCATGTTTCACAGCCAACAATGGCACCTTCTCACTGCACCTGTCGTCATGGCGACCGCTCCACTGATACCATCCCATCCTGTTGGGCAGGGTGTCCCGATACGGTGCTGGTATGAGCTTGCACCTGAAATGTGTGATATCATGTGCGATACAAGCAGTCCTGCACCGTGTTTACTTGTGTGTGATATCATGTGCGATACAAGTAGTACTGCAGTGTGTTTACTTGTGTGTGATGTTATGTGCGATACAAGCGGTCCTGCAGCGTGTTTACTTGTGTGTGATATCATGTGCAATACAAGCAGTCCTGCAGTGTGTTTACTTGTGTGTGATATCATGTGTGATACAAGCGGTCCTGCAGTATTTACTTGTGTGTGATATCATGTGCGATACAAGTAGTACTGCAGCGTGTTTACTTGAGTGTGATATCATGTGTGATAAATGTATATTATATATGTACAGTATATGTATTATATGTATATATTGTATATAGTGTATTATATTTATATAATGTATACATTGTATATAGTGTATTATATGTATATAGTGTTTATATGTATATAGTGTTTATATCGTATATAGTGTATATATTGTATTATATGTATATATTGTATATAGTGTATGTATTGTATATAGTGTATTATATGTACAGTATATAGTGTATATATTGTATATAGTGTATTATATGTATATAGTGTACTATATGTATATATTGTATAAAGTGTTTGTTGGTGGGTGGAGGTGGATGAAGAAGTGGTGGGTGGTGGTGGTGGATGGAGAAGTGGTGGATGGAGAAGTGGTGGGTGGTGGTGGTGGATGGAGAAGTGGTGGGTGGTGGTGGATGAAGAAGTGGTGGGTGGTGGTGGTGGATGAAGAAGTGGTGGGTG
Organism: Nerophis lumbriciformis; assembly: GCF_033978685.3. NCBI lineage: Eukaryota > Metazoa > Chordata > Actinopteri > Syngnathiformes > Syngnathidae > Nerophis > Nerophis lumbriciformis. Next base: position 31,803,899 of record NC_084577.2, on the reverse strand, counting down.
GTGGTGGATGAAGAAGTGGTGGGTGGTGGTGGTGGATGAAGAAGTGGGTGGTGGTGGATGAAGAAGTGGTGGGTGGTGGTGGTGGATGGAGAAGTGGTGGGTGGTGGTGGTGGATGAAGAAGTGGTGGGTGGTGGTGGTGGATGGAGAAGTGGTGGGTGGTGGTGGTGGATGAAGAAGTGGTGGGTGGTGGTGGTGGATGGAGAAGTGGTGGGTGGTGGTGGTGGATGAAGAAGTGGTGGGTGGTGGTGGTGGATGGAGAAGTGGTGGGTGGTGGTGGTGGATGAAGAAGTGGTGGGTGGTGGTGGTGGATGGAGAAGTGGTGGGTGGTGGTGGTGGATGGAGAAGTGGTGGGTGGTGGTGGTGGATGAAGAAGTGGTGGGTGGTGGTGGATGAAGAAGTGGGTGGTGGTGGATGAAGAAGTGGTGGGTGGTGGTGGATGAAGAAGTGGTGGGTGGTGGTGGTGGATGGAGAAGTGGTGGGTGGTGGTGGTGGATGAAGAAGTGGTGGGTGGTGGATGAATAAGTGGTGGGTGGTGGTGGTGGATGGAGAAGTGGTGGGTGGTGGATGAAGAAGTGGTGGGTGGTGGTGGATGAAGAAGTGGTGGGTGGTGGTGGTGGATGAAGAAGTGGGTGGTGGTGGTGGATTAAGAAGTGGTGGGTGGTGGTGGATGAAGAAGTGGGTGGTGGTGGATGAAGAAGTGGTGGGTGGTGGTGGTGGATGGAGAAGTGGTGGGTGGTGGTGGTGGATGAAGAAGTGGTGGGTGGTGGTGGATGAAGAAGTGGTGGGTGGTGGTGGATGAAGAAGTGGGTGGTGGTGGATGAAGAAGTGGGTGGTGGTGGATGAAGAAGTGGTGGGTGGTGGTGGTGGATGGAGAAGTGGTGGGTGGTGGTGGTGGATGAAGAAGTGGTGGGTGGTGGTGGTGGTGGATGGAGAAGTGGTGGGTGGTGGTGGTGGATGGAGAAGTGGTGGGTGGTGGTGGTGGATGAAGAAGTGGTGGGTGGTGGTGGATGAAGAAGTGGGTGGTGGTGGTGGATGAAGAAGTGGTGGGTGGTGGTGGTGGATGGAGAAGTGGTGGGTGGTGGTGGTGGATGAAGAAGTGGTGGGTGGTGGATGAAGAAGTGGTGGGTGGTGGTGGTGGATGGAGAAGTGGTGGGTGGTGGATGAAGAAGTGGTGGGTGGTGGTGGTGGATGAAGAAGTGGTGGGTGGTGGATGAAGAAGTGGTGGGTGGTGGTGGTGGATGGAGAAGTGGTGGGTGGTGGATGAAGAAGTGGTGGGTGGTGGTGGATGAAGAAGTGGTGGGTGGTGGATGAAGAAGTGGTGGGTGGTGGTGGTGGATGGAGAAGTGGTGGGTGGTGGATGAAGAAGTGGTGGGTGGTGGTGGATGAAGAAGTGGTGGGTGGTGGTGGTGGATGAAGAAGTGGGTGGTGGTGGTGGATTAAGAAGTGGTGGGTGGTGGTGGTGGATGGAGAAGTGGGTGGTGAGCTGATCTTGTCTTCAGAGACAAAGTGAGTCTCATCCCGCCTCTGTTTTCCAGACATGTTGCCATGGAGACAAAAGAAGCGTGTTTGCTACTTCCTGACTGGCTTCTTCAAGTCCAAACACAACAAGATGCTGAGATTCCAACAAGATGCTGAGATTCCAACACACAAGGAGATGAAGAACCTTGATGTGACGCGGAGGCACATGGTGCCGTCGAGTCGGGAATCGAGCCGCCTTTGTACTGACAAAGAAGGAATGATGTTGCAGCGCAAACATCACAATCAGCTTTTACTTTGAAGGTGTGTTTCTAAACACTCAATGACACAGGAGCAGAGGTCAGTGCCTTGCTCAAGGGCACTTTGACACCCAAACGTGACTTTGTTTCTGAGCCTCTCTTCAGGATGTGACCTTTCTTTACGTGCCTCCACTTCGACAGTGTCCTCTCCCCGTCAGCCATGTTGTACTTTTTAGCATGCCAACACACAATCTTCTGATGCCAACACACAATCGTCTGATGCCAACACACAATCGTCTGATGCTAACACAAAAGGAGGCGAAGGCGACATGTTAAGAATTACATTCTTTGTGTGGAGCGAGTCACACGGAAACATTCTTGCTGGACTCGGAGGACGACAGCAGTGTGTGTGTGTGTGTGTGTGTGTGTGTGTGTGTGTGTGTGTGTGTGTGTGTGTGTGTGTGTGAGAGTGCAGATGGCGTCCCATCACCTCAGGGAAAGTGCAGATAAGCGAGAGTCGGGTCTGAGAAGCGAGAGTCGGGTCTGAGATAAGACGGCAGGAGACTGACTGACTTCCACGGACACCTTGTGCCACGACGCTTGTGTTCGATTCCCACTTCCTGTCACATGGCCACTAAAGACTGTGATTATGGAGATAAAAGATGTGAGCCGATAGTGTTTGGCGCCAGGCAGTGACAGGACCGCCCTCATGATAAGCGTCCTCGCTGCACACGCTCCAGGAAGCAGCAAGGAACCAATTACTGAGCCATGGACCTTCTGCACCAAATATTGTGACTCGGGGGCCACATTGAGAGAGGAAATGTGTCTGGGGGCCAAAGTTAAAATGATTTAGTTTGCTTGGCTCCCTTTTTTCCAGGAACATTAACAGCAACATTCACAATGTTCTAAAAAAGGTATGACAGCCAGAATGTACATAAAAATAGAGAAATGTACAGGATTAACTATGAACAGTAAAAGACTGAATATGAACATCTTCTCCTCCATAGACATCTTTTACAAACAAGACAAATATGAATGTAATAAAGAGCTACAATATGATATACAGTATTATCACTTTTATACAGAAATGTGTTCCTGACACCTGTGTTTGGGGCTGAAAACAAGCCCCGCCCACTCTGCTTTGGTCTGAGCTGCTGTGCCCTATTTTGCCCAGGTCTGTTCTAGACTAGGGCCTCACAAATCTGCTGCTGAGTGTTCCTACTTCCTGTCACAACAAGCGATGCGACCACGAGGCACAGCTAGCAAGACATCTGACAAACTTCCATGTTCATTCACAATCCTCATGTAAGACACAGCAGTTTTTCTTTATGCATCGTAAATGAACACTAGCAAAAGTCAGCTAACAATAAAAGTAACGTAAGTCGCGCTATTCCGCCTATAAAAATGGTCTAAAAACCTCCATTAAGCTTTTATATGCACACTGTAAGTATATATGTAGTATCTAGTAACATTCACAATAACATGTAATATTTACACATTTTATATACACACTGTAAGTATATATGTAGTATCTAGTAACATTCACAATAACATGTAATATTTACATATTTTATATACACACTGTAAGTATATATGTCATGTAGTAACATTCATAATAACATGTAATATATATTCATTTTCAATCTATGAATGTACAACTGTTTGTTTATTTTGTTGAACATTGACCGAAGAATAATAAACTAATACATATTTTATATACACACTGTAAGTATATATGTCATGTAGTAACATTCCTAACAACATGTAACATACATATTTTTCTCATTTTAAGTATTATATACACACTGTAAGTATTTATGTAATGTAGTAATCTTCATAATAACATGTAATATTTACATATTTTATATACACACTGTAAGTATATATGTAGTATCTAGTAACATTCACAATAACATGTAATATTCACATATTTTATACACACATTGTAAGTATATGTGTCATGTAGTAACATTCATAACAACATGTAACATACATATTTTTTATCATTTTAAGTGTTATATACACACTAAGTATTTATGTAATGTAGTAATATTCATAATAACATGTAATATTTACATATTTTATATACACACTGTGAGTATATATGTAGTATCTAGCAACATTCATAATAACATGTAATATTTACATATTTTATAAACACACTGTAAGTATATATGTAGTATCTAGTAACATTCATAATAACATGTAATATTCGCATATTTTATATACACACTGTAAGTATACATGTAATGTAGTAACATTCATAATAACATGTAATATTTACATATTTTATATACACACTGTAAGTATATATGTCATGTAGTAACATTCCTAACATGTAACATACATATTTTTTTACCATTTTAAGTATTATATACACACTGTAAGTATTGATGTAATGTAGCAATCTTCATAATAACATGTAATATTTACATATTTTATATACACACTGTAAGTATATATGTAGTATCTAGCAACATTCACAATAACATGTAATATCTACATATTTTATATACACACTGTAAGTATATATTTCATGTAGTGACATTCCTAACAACATGTAACATACATATTTTTCTCATTTTAAGTATTATATACACACTGTAAGTATTTATGTAATGTAGTAATCTTTATAATAACATGTAATATTTACATATTTTATATACACACTGTAAGTATATATGTAGTATCTAGTAACATTCACAATAACATGTAATATCTACATATTTTATATCCACACTAAAAGTATATATTTCATGTAGTAACATTCATAACAACATGTAACATACATATTTTTATCATTTTAAGCATTATATACACACTGTAAGTATTTATGTAATGTAGTAATCTTCATAATAACATGTAATATTTACATATTTTATACACACACACTGTAAGTATATATGTAGTATCGAGTAACATTCATAATAACATGTAATATGTACATATTTTATATACACCAAATAGATAATAGGACAATAACAACACATTATTTTCAACATTTTCACTTCAAACTCCCAAAACAACAAAATGAAAACAGCCAAAGTTGTACAGATTTCTAAAGACTGAAAACAACAATTGGCAAACTACAAGACCTCATCCTTTACTTCCACGATGTTCTCAGATCATGGAAAGATGATTGAACATGAACATGAGCTTAGACAAGTTCACTCAACAATTGAACACCAGCGAAGAACAAACAGTCAATACCGTATTTTCCGCACTATAAGGCGCACCTAAAAACCACACATTTTCTCAAAAGCTGACAGTGCGCCTTATAACCCGGTGCGCTTTATATATGGATACATATTAAGATTCATTTTCATAAAGTTTTGGTCTCGTAACTACGGTAAACAGCCGCCATCTTTTTTCCCGGTAGAACAGGAAGCGCTTCTTCTTCTACGCAAGCAACCACCAAGGTAAGCACCCGCCCCCATAGAACAGGAAGCGCTTCTTCTTCTACTGTAAGCAACCACCCGCCCGCGTAGAAGAAGAAAAAGCGCGCGGATATTACCGTACGTTTCATTTCCTTTGTGTGTTTACATCTGTAAAGACCACAAAATGGCTCCTACTAAGCGACAGGGATCCGGTTCATGAAAAGACGCAATCTCTCCATCCGCACACGGATTACTATTTCACAGCAACTGATATTCCTGTGAACCGCACTGTGGATACAACGGGAGCACGTACGGTGAATATTCGCACCACAGGGAATGAGAAGTCATCCTTCACTGTGGTTCTAGCTTGCCATGCTAATGGCCAGAAACTTCCACCCATGGTGATATTCAAAAGGAAGACCTTGCCAAAAGAGACCTTTCCAGCCGGCGTCATCATAAAAGCTAACTCGAAGGGATGGATGAAGAAAAGATGAGCGAGTGGTTAAGGTAAGTTTAAGTTTACGCGAAGAGGCCGGGTGGCTTTTTTCACGCAGCTCCGTCCATGTTGATATACGACTCCATGCGCGCCCACATCACGCTGGTTTTTAATATATTATTAAAGTTTGACTGACCTATCTGACTGTTTTTTTGACATTCCTTTAGCGCAGTTAGATGCGGCTTATAACACGGGGCGGCTTATAGGTGGACAAAGTTTTGAAATATGTCGTTCATTGAAGGCGCGGCTTATAACCCAGGGCGCCTTATGGTGCGGAAAATACGGTATTTCAACATGGATGACATTCCTCAAGATAACACAGCAAATAATAGAGTTTAAACTGCAGAGTACAATTAATCATCACATCTTCATTAATACGCTATGGATTTAGAGGATTGGTGTTGAAGTGGATCAGAAGATGTTCAGCTAACAGGAAGGAACACGTGAAGATGTCAACAGCCCTCAATATATATCTGCTGGTGTCCCCCAGGGGTCAATACTGGGACCAACATTGTTGGAAAGTTACAAAGGACTTCAAGTTACTTTCATTTGCAGATGAAATGAAAAAGATGCTTGGACAAAAACAGACTTTAAAACTGAAATAATGTTATTTGGGTAACAGTAGAAGAAAGTCAAACATAAATAGACATTGAAAGAGTCAAATAAATGAGGTTTTTAGGTGTAATAATAGATGATCAAATGAACTGGAAGTATTATAAAAAATATACAACATAAAGTGGAAATACATATTTCTATAATGAGAAGTATTGGAGCAAAAATGACTTCATATGTGATTATTGTGCAGGAAAATGGGAAATGCGTCCACTTCATTCACTTTCACTCACTGTGTTACTAAAAGATGAGTTATCATGTTGGATACAAACTATTTATTCCATCACAAATATTGAAATTCAATGATTTGGTGGACTTGCAAAGGTCAAATGATGCAAAGTATAACCTGCTAGCCAACACGTACAACACTTGACATTATGGGATGGATTATTAAAGCATGTCCTCATGTGATCCACTTGAAGAAAGTGTCCAAAGTACAAAGAAGAAGAATGATGAGAAATGTCTTGATCGTAGTGAAAGTCAGATATGAATGACAACATAAGAGAAGTTATGGATGTCATGTGAGAGAGGAGATGTGCTCACATCACTGCTGTCAAGTAGGAATAATTCAGCTCTTCCTGCTCCTTTTCAGACATGTTGCAAAGAGAAAATGAAATAAAGCTCAACCTGCCAAGTAACGTTTCGGGACCAAAAACCAAGTTGGTTTAAAAACCTGAAAAATTCCCGGTTTCCCTGAAATTCCCTAATAGCATTTTCCAATGAAAAAACTGTTCTTACTTCAACATTTCTTGACCCATTTAAACAATTCCAACACCAACCAATTCAGCTCACTCAGGACATTCATGCTCCTCATTACTTTTTGAAAAATCCCGCTTTTCCCAAATTTCCAGGAAGTTCAAATGAAATGAATGGGACATTTTCCCAAGTTGCACAATTCCCACATTTTTCAAGCTATTGAAAGCATTCCAACATCAACACGTTCCACTCATCCTGGACATTCTAACTAACACTTTCCCAACTTCAAGACCAAATTCTGGTTTTCCTGGAAATTGAAACTCTTCAACATTGAAACTATTCTTCCATTCAAACTACATTCTGTCAGCATTCCACTTCCACTTCAGCATTGGAGTGTTCACACGCACTTTTTTGTCTGGTCATAGAGTCAACTACACTTTGTAAACAAACACTTCCTGTATTGCGTAACTAGACTATGTAAACAAACACTTGTTGTCCCTGACTTCCTGTGTTGTGTAGCAGAGATCAGTGTTGTGTTGTGACAAATAACATGTGTGAGGATGTGTTGCATAGAAATATTACCAGTAAACAAGTGATGGCAGCACATGATTGGTTGCAGCACCAAACATCATCCAGCCAACATCATCCAGCCAAGTGGACACCAACATCATCCAACCAACATCATCCAGCCAACACCATCCAGCCAACATCATCCAGCCAACATCATCCAGCCAACATCATCCAGCCAACATCATCCAGCCAACATCATCCAGCCAAGTGGACAGCAACACCCGGTCTTGTTCCTCGGTGCAGGTGAGGACCAGGCACAGAAGAATCCGGCAACAATGGACATGACTTGTAATAAAAGCAGCCAAGAAGAAGAGAGTGAGGTTCCTACCTGGTCCGGCGTCCATGATGTTCACCTGGCCTAGACGGTCGGATGGCAGCCCTGAAGACCCGGGCATGCTGACTGGATCGGAGCGCAGCGGCTGGATCCTAAACATCCAAGCAAGCACATGTGGCGTTAGCTGCGTTGAAGACCTCACGTAACCATGAAGAGTGACCCCTGTGGTTGCGACACATTATTGACCAAGCTCTCCCGGGTTGTAATAATACATTGAATCTTTTGTGTCCTTTTTGACATGTTTAAATGTAAGAGATAGCAAACAGGGAAAAGTGTAATCTGGCTGTTAGCAGGCTACTGTATCAACACATTGTTGTAAATGACACAAATCATATTTTTCATCGGAGGTAGTCAGTCCCCTCTTGTAAATTTGACCCATCATTGCAGCGACTATCAGCGCTACTTCATCTCCGGTCTGTTTTGGCCACACCCATCTTCTTCCTGACTGACCCGAGCGTTTCCTTTTTTAGTTCCGCCTGTGTTCACTTCTTGGAGATCTAACAATCTTAATCTTACTCCTCCCTCATTGGCTGGAATCCTTAAGAACAAGCCCCTCCTACTGACCTGTGATTGGACAGAGTCTGCAGATCTCATTCACATGGCTACTTTCCACGTAATCTGCGCATTCATAAGTGGGCGTGGCCAGTCACAAACATGGGGATTAGTTGTGTAGTCTTACTACATGAGGCCCCTGCTCGCCAAGACCCTGAGTTGTTTCTTGGCAGATCAATACTGGAAAGAGTTTTTGCTACCTCAGACTGTGCAAGTCCAGGGTGTCCGTGTCAAAGTCCAGGAGAGGCTGCTGGGCGTCAGGCGGACCCTGAGACTGCAGGACCGAGGACGAGGAGGAAATGACGGTGGTCTGGCCTGAAGGGTGGATGGTCTTGAACTGAAACTGGGGTCCCATCCACAGGCGGCGATGTGGACCGGTGTGAGTGACGATCTCCACCTGCAACAACACATTCATGAAGTATAGAAATAACACAACAAAGAAGTGATCCAACTGACAGTTGAGTTGAGAGAAAGATTTCAAGTTGAAAGACAAACTGACAACTTGACCACAGACTTTAGGACAGCAAGTGATTATCAACCATTTTTCAACATTCTTTCTCTCCATTCCTATTTTCATTAAATAATTATTCATGATTTGTCTCATGTGCTTTTATAGTTTTTGTTGTTCCCTGCTTAGGCTGCTGCCCCCACGACCCGACCTCGGATAAGCGGAAGAAGATGGATGGATTGTTGTGATTCAGGCGTTGGCCTGCAGGGGGCAGTCATGTTTGCTCGCTGGAGAGAAGAAGAAGAAGAAGCCCCTCCCCCCCAGGCAGATATACTGTACATACTCCCAGCCCCTTCCTGCTGCGTCACTGACAAGAAGCTAAGGGCTAATGTGTGGACACGTAAAGTTCCATCCCAGTGGGAGTTGTGTGGCAAAAGTTGGATTTAATCCTGTAAAATGTCCTCACTTGTGGTGAAATAACTTCACTTTCCCATCAATTAGTTTCAGTACAAATCAAGTTCAATTCAATTTTCAGGAAAAAAGTGAAACATTTTTTTTTAACATCGATTAAAAATGTGACATTTTGTTGCAAAAAAAGGTGCATAAAATAGATAAAAATAACTCCATATTTGCTGGTAGAGAAAAAATAACTCTATATGCTACCAGATAAAAATAACTCCATATTTGCTGGTAGATTAAAAAAAACAACTATATATGCTACCAGATCAAAATAAGTCCATATTTGCTGGTCGATAAAAAATAACTCTATATATGCTACCAGATAAAAAATAACACTATATTTGCTGGTAGATAAAACTAACTCCATATTTGCTGGTAAATAAAAATAAGTCCATAATTGCTGGTAGATAAAATTAACTCCATATTTGCAGGGAGATAGAAATAACTCCATATTTGCTGGTAGATAAAAAATAACTCTATATATGCTACCAGAAAAAAAAAAACTCTATATTTGCTGGTAAATAAAAAAAAGTCCATAATTGCTGGTAGATAAAATGAACTCCATGTCTGCAGGGAGATAGAAATAACTCCATATTTGCTGGTAGATAAAAAAAATAACTCTATATATGCTACCAGATAAAAATAACTCTATATTTGCTAGTAGATACAATTAACTCCATATTTGCTGGTAGATAAAAATAAGTCCATAATTGCTGGTAAATAAAAATAAGTCTATATTTGCTGGTAGATAAAACTAACTCCATATTTACTGGTAGATAAAACTAACTTCATATTTGCTGGTAGATGAAAAAAATAACTCTATATATGCTACCAGATCAAAATAAGTCCATATTTGCTGGTAAATAAAAATAAGTCCATAATTGCTGGTAGATAAAATTAACTCCATATTTGCAGGGAGATAGAAATAACTCCATATTTGCTGGTAGATAAAACTAACTCCACATTTGCTGGTAGATAAAAAATTACTCTATATATGCTACCAGATAAAAATAACTCTATATTTGCTGGTAGATAAAACTAACTCCATATTTGCTGGTTGATAAAATTAACTCTATATTTACTGGTAGATAAAATTAACTCCATAATTGCAGGGAGATAGAAATAACTCCATATTTGCTGGTAGATAAAAATAACTCAATTTGTTTTGGTAGATAAAAATGAATCCATATTTGCCGGTAGATAAAATTAAGTCCATAATTGCTGGTAGGTAAAATGAACTCCATATTTGCTGGTAGATAAAAATAACTCCATATTTTTTGGTGGATAAAAATGAATCCATATTTTCTGGTGGATAAAATAACTCTATACATGCTACCAGATAAACATAACTCTATATTTGCTGGTAGATAAAACTAACTCCATATTTGCTGGTAAATAAAAATAAGTCCATAATTGCTGGTAGATAAAATCAACTCCATATTTGCAAGGAGATAGAAATAACTCCATATTTGCTGGTAGATAAAACAATAACTCTATATATGTTACCAGATAAAAATAACTCTATATTTGCTGGTAAATAAAAATAAGTCCATAATTGCTGGTAGATAAAATGAACTCCATATCTGCAGGTAGATAGAAATAAGTCCATATTTGCTGGAAGATAAAAATAAGTCCATAATTGCTGGTAAATAAAAATAACTCCATATTTGCTGGTAGATCAAACTAACTCCATATTTCTTGTGTATGTGAAGCATGAGTATAAAAGCCATGTAATACTAGTAGTATCATGTAATACTACATCATCATACAGTATCATGTAATACTACATCATCATACAGTATCATGTAATACTACATCATGATGAAGTATCATGTAATACTACATCATGATCAAGTATCATGTAATACTACATGGTGATAAAGTATCATGTAATAGTACATGACGAAGTATCATGTAATACTACATGGTGATCAAGTATCATGTAATACTACATGATGATGAAGTATCATGTAATACTACATGGTGATGAAGTATCATGTAATAGTACATGATGATGAAGTATCATGTAATAGTACATGATGATGAAGTATCAAGGCAGCTAAGTGGGACATTTGAGCTGCTATAAATGATGCAAGCATCAGAATTATTCATGTGACAAACCTGGAGAGTTACATAGACGACTTAACCAGGCTGAAATAACAACATCCTCATCTTTTAAACACCTCACTTTCACAACATCCTGTCTTTATCTTTCACTATAATCTCCTTTTAACTCCGACTTCTTGCTAGTAAGTGGTAACTTTCACAGTACATGCTAATAAAGTACTTCTCAGTACATGCTAATAAAGTACTTCACAGTACCTGCTAATAAAGTACTTCTCAATATTCTTTTGTTTAATAAGAAGGTTGTCATTCAGTTAAATGTGTCTTCTGTTGCGCCCTACAAAGTGTTAGTACAGTAAGTATTGCACTTTTTACACACCAGCTGTTTGATTGTAACGTACATTTTAGTTGTAGTTTTTATTATCACATTTGGAGGTGTTGAAATCCACATGCAATATCACTAACGCTAAGCAGCAGGACTGCTTGTATCGCACGTGATATCACACACAAGTAAACACTTTGCTTGTATCGCACATGATATCACACACAAGTAAACACTTTTCAGGACTGCTTGTATCGCACATGATATCACACACAAGTAAACACTTTGCAGGACTGCTTGTATCGCACATGATATCACACATTTCACAAGCAAGCACACATCCTCCATGAGATGATATCAATGGGCACACATCTACATCCAGTATGTGAAGTAGTTGTGTGAGTGTTTAGTTTAAAGACAATTCTTCTTAAAAATGATGAAGCAAATGTTTAATAAATTAGTGAAGACTTATGTCAAGTGAGTCCAAGCAGACACTTTAGTAGTACTGTAGTATTGTAGTACTGTAGTACTGTAGGACATGAGACATAAGACAATGTAAGGAGACGTCAGAGCAGACAAAGATTGTTGAGGCGTGCAACACAAAAGAAATGAAATATTGATGCAAGATGTCAGGCAGCTGGGGTGTGAGAAGACGGTGAAGACTCCGAGAGAAGAACACAACTGACCTGGGAGAGCCACTCCTCGTCGTATTGTCCTCTCGCCTCGCACGCTCGCATCTCTGATGACTCCGCGTGTTGCTGGACGCGACTCAGGGACGTACCTGGGAGAAGACATCACTGCATGACCTCTCAATATTCATGCTACACACACACACACACACACACATTATATATATATATATATATATATATATATATATATATATATATATATATATATATATATATATATATATATTAAGGCTGCAGCTAACGATTATTTTTCTATCGATTAATCTATAGATAATTTTTTCGATTAATCGGTTAATCTATAGATTATTTTTTCGATTAATCTATAGATTATTTTTCCTTTTACCGATTATCTTTTTTATTTAAAATGAAGATGAAAAAATAAATGTAGGCCAGTTTTTTCAAAAGGCATGGCTTTTATTTACCAAAAAAAAAGTATGGCCACTCAGTCAACATTGACAACAACATGACAAAATATTCTGTAACAATGTAAACATTTAACAAAATTAAAAGTAGCTTATTTGCTTTTAATGTGCAAATATAAAAGTAAACATCCAGTGCAAATCTTAATATTCTGCAATAGTATAAGCATTTCAAAAGTAAAAGTATTGCTTATTTTGCTTTAAAATGTGCAGAAATAAAGATAAACATCCAATACAAAAAAGTGCAAAACGAAATATTCTGTAACAACAGTGTAAACATTTCAACAAAAGTAAAACTTTTGCTTATTTTGCTTAATAACACAACAATGATAGTATGATTCAAGTGAAAGTTAATTGTTCGTTTGTACATAGTATACGTAATTGTTAATGTTGTAAAAGGTATTTGCACAACTAATTAACGTTAGCGTTAAAGAGGAGCGCGTCTTTGTAAACACTGAACAGGCACGCCAAACGCTCCTCTCAGAGCGAAACGGTGCTTTAGTTTATGAATTTACAACGCAGATACAAATGACACATTCATGTTTTTGTGTAATGATGACAACGTATACTCACGCGGACGATTGACTAGTTGATGGTGATGGCAAGAACGCTGCCGTTGTGCTGCTATGATAGGCCATTTCCGCTCGACACAGTGTGCATACAACAACATTATTAGCAGAGGTGGGTAGAGTAGCCAGAAATTGTACTCAAGTAAGAGTACTGTTACTTTAGAGATTTATTACTCAAGTAAAAGTAAGGAGTAGTCACCCAAATATTTACTTGAGTAAAAGTAAAAAGTATGTTGTGAAAAAACTACTCAAGTACTGAGTAACATACACACACATATCATATATATATATATATGTGTATATATATATATACACACACACACACACACATATATATATATATATATATATATATATATATATATATATATATATATACATACATTGATATATACAGTATATAATTTATATTTATTTATTTTGCCGTTTTTGTTTACATGTTAAAGGTGTTTTAATGAATATACATGCATGTTTAACACATATAGATTCCTTTCTTTCATGAAGACAAGAATATAAGTTGGTGTATTACCTGATTCTGATGACTTGCATTGATTGTAATCAGACAGTAGTGATGATAACGTCCACGTTTTCAAATGGAGGAGAAAAAAAGTTCCTCCTTTCTGTCTAATACCACATGAAAGTGGTTGGTTTTTGGCATCTTATTTGTCCACCTTCCATATTCGTTTTTATACCCTTTACAAGAAATACATTGGCGGCAAACTCCGTAGCTTGCTAGCTTGTTTGCGCTGGCTTTCGGAGACTCTTATTTTGAAAGTGCAGGCGCGATGGAGCGGGACTTTTATTGTGAAGACAGGAACTGTGCAGTCAGTCTTTACGGTTGAAATAAAAAAAGGGTCTTTTTTCCTTCACACTTTTGATTGATTGATTGGAACTTTTATTAGTAGATTGCACAGTACAGTACATATTCCGTACAATTGACCACTAAATGGTAACACCCGAAGTTAGCTCGGAGCCAGTCAGGTCATGTGACCCCTGGCTCTGTTTGATTGGTCCAACGTCACCAGTGACTGCATCTGATTGGTGGAACGGAGTGAAACGTCACCAGTAAGGCAGGCACTTTGAAGGTCTGTCTGACAGACCAAAACAAACAAAGCGTGCATTAACAGATCGATCAAAATTAGTAGCGAGTAGCGAGCTGAATGTAGATAAAAGTAGCGGAGTAAAAGTAGCGTTTCTTCTTAGGCCGTTTATTGAAATACTCCCACACTTTTGACGACTTTTGGCGTGCTTTTTTCCCCTCGCTCGCATCGTCTGCTTTGCGCTCCGCCATGACGGTAGTGTGACGTAAATATGCGACGCGTCGACGAACAAAAACGTCCTCGACGTATTTACGTAACCGATGACGTCGACTACGTCGACGCGTCGTTTCAGCCCTAATATATCAATCAATCAATCAATCAATGTTTATTTATATAGCCCTAAATCACAAGTGTCTCAAAGGGCTACGCTGATACGCTCTAATAAAATATTATGATGGACGGTATGGAAAGCAGCGCTAAGATCTAGAAGCAGCAACATAGATGACATCCATGGTTAGCAGTAGATCATTAGTCATTTTTGCGAGGGCTGTCTCCGTAGAGTGATTTGCCCTGAAACCGGATTGAAAAGGTTCACAGAGATTGTTAGACACTAAGTGTTCATTTAGCTGCTGTGCGACAATTTTTTCGAGGATTTTGGAAATAAAGGGAAGGTGGGACACCGGTCGGTAGTTTACCATGAGGTCAGGATCAAGGTTAGGTCTTTTGAGCAGAGGATGAATAACCGCTTTCTTGAATGCTAGGGGAACAGTGCCAGAGGAAAGTGATAAGTTTATAATATTTAGCACTGATGGACCTAGTAATACAAAAAGCTCCTTGATAAGTTTCCCAGGAAGTGGGTCAAGTAAACATGTTGTTTGTTTTATCCCACTTACACGCCGTAATAGTTCCTCTAATGTTATTTCATCAAAAAGAGAGAGACTATTTTGTATTGCAGTATCCGTCGTGGATACAGTTGTATATGTGTTCATAGAACCCAGTTGTAGCTGGGATGCGTTGTCTTTAATCTCCTTTCTAATGAGTTCAATTTTCTTATTAAAGAAATTCATAAAGTCATCTGCCGAGTGGGTGGAGCTATTGGGAGGAGTCCCTTGTTGGGTTAGCAATGCTACTGTACTAAACAAAAATTTAGGGTCGTTTTTGTTGAGGCGGATGAGATTTGAGTAATATTTAGCTTTAGCTAAGGTAAGCATGCGTTTATACGATATTAAACTATCACTCCATGCTTGATGGAAAACCTCAAGCTTGGTCGCGCGCCATTTGCGTTCCAACTTTCTACATGATAATTTATGAGCTCTGGTTTCCTCTGTAAACCATGGGGTGCGCCTTTTAGGGGCCCTTTTTTGTTTTAGCGGTGCTATACTATCAATGGTTTTGCGCAGGGCATTGTCAAAGTTGTTAGTTAGGTTATCAATAGAGCCGACATAATTTGGGAATGGTGCCATTACCGAAGGCAGTAGGTCAGCAAGAGTCATCGTTGTGGCAGCATTAATGTTGCGGCTGCTATAGCAGTTATTATTATTATTAGTTTGTTGACAATGAGTCAGAACTTCGAATTTTATAAGGTAATGATCGGACATTACTTTAGTATACGGGAGTATCGTAACTTTGGAGGTGGTGACACCCCTGACCAGCACTAGATCTATCGTATTGCCGTTGCGATGCGTAGGTTCATTTATTATTTGTGTAAGACCACAGCTATCAATTATAGTCTGGAGCGCCACGCACTGAGAGTCCGATGGGGTATTCATATGGATATTAAAGTCCCCCATTATGATTATATTGTCTGCGTGCGTCACTAGATCAGCAACGAACTCTGAGAATTCATTGATAAAGTCCGAGTAGGGCCCTGGGGGGCGGTAGATAACAGCCAGGTGGAGAGGCAGCGGTGCGACAGACCTCATAGTAAGCACCTCAAACGATTTGTATTTATTATTTAGGTTAGGGGTAAGGTTAAAGTTTTCATTGTATATTAGTGCGACCCCCCCCCCCCCCGCCCCTTTTAAGGGGACGGGCAATATGTGCAATATTAATAATGTTGCGTTTATTATACGTAGTGCACTTTAAATAGTTTCGACCATATCTAGGAATTGATACGACGGGAATTTTCAGCTTGTTTGCTTGATGCAGCGATCGACTGAACGCATCATGATTTGCCACCTCAGTAGAATGCATATCTACCTCTAACACATTCACAACAGAAAACACATTATGTGAGTTGTGTGTTATTCTAAGAAAATTGCTATGCGTACAGGAATTATCCAGCCTGGCGCTGGCTAGTTCTAGCTTAACTGACTCCTCACCCGGACTAGCAGGCTCTGTAATTGCCTGTGACCAATATGAATACGTGCAGTACAAATGCAGTATATACCGTAAGTTGTGGACTACAAGCCTCTACTTTTTTTCCTACACTTTGAACCCTGTGGCTTAAAAATCGGTGAGGCTGGTTTATGGATTCTTCTTGGCTGACAGCCACAATGCAAATAATAAATAAACAACAAGTATGTAGACTGATAAGGTGTGTTGTTTGTGCTACAGCAACATCTTTTCAACCAGTTAGCTGCAGTGTCCTTCCATTCAGTCTCTTCAAGAGAAAATAAAAGTGCGGTTCAGTCTTCTAGCCATATGGATTCTTCATTCATCACTCCAGGTAACATTTGTAAGTTTTACAATATAACTAAAACTATTCTTACTCACCAAGCCGTCATGTAATCAAGCTAGCGTGGTTAGCCAATATGCTAACACGTTTACAAGTGTGTGTGTTAGTATTATTAACTTGCAGTGGCGTTCTTTGTGTATTGTTTCACTTTCACATTCCTCAGGAGATTATAAATAATAATACAAATATATAAAACTATTTACTTTCACACAAGTGTCACATTATAGTGTGTACATTGTAATTAATAGTACATTATGGTGTGTAGTTATTGTAAATATTAGTACATTATAGTGTGTACATAGTGTAATTAATAGTACACTAGGGTGTGTACATATTGTAGTTATTAGTATATTATAGTGTGTCAATATTGTAAATATTAGTACATTATAGTGTATATAAATTGTAGTTATTAGTACGCTATGGTGTAGATAGTTTGTAGTTATTAGTACATTATAGTGTGTACATGATGTAGTTAATAGTCTATTATAGTCTGTACATATTGTAGTTATTAGTACACTATAGTGTGTAGTTATTAGTACACTAGGGTGTGTAGTTATTATTACATTATAGTATGTAGTTATCAGTACATTATAGTGTGTAGTTATTAGTACACTATGGTGTGTAGTTATTAGTACACTAGGGTGTGTAGTTATTAGTACACTAGGGTGTGTAGTTATTAGTACACTAGGGTGTGTAGTTATTAGTATACTAGGGTGTGTAGTTATTAGTATACTAGGGTGTGTAGTTATTAGTACACTAGGGTGTGTAGTTATTAGTATACTAGGGTGTGTAGTTATTAGTACACTAGGGTGTGTAGTTATTAGTACACAATGGGTTGTAGTTATTAGTACACTAGGGTGTGTAGTTATTAGTACACTATGGTGTGTAGTTATTAGTACACTAGGTTGTGTAGTTATTAGTACACTATGATGTGTAGTTATTAGTACACTATGGTGTGTAGTTATTAGTACATAATAGTGTGTAGTTATCAGTACATTATAGTGTGTAGTTATTAGTACACTATGTTGTGTAGTTATTAGTACACTGTGGTGTGTAGTTATTAGTACACTATGGTGTGTAGTTATTAGTACACTAGGGTGTGTAGTTATTAGTACACTAGGGTGTGTAGTTATTAGTACATTATAGTGTGTACATGATGTAGTTAATAGTCTATTATAGTCTGTACATATTGTAGTTATTAGTACATTATAGTGTGTAGTTATTAGAACACTATGGTGTGTAGTTATTAGTACACTATAGTGTGTAGTTATTAGTACACTAGGGTGTGTAGTTATTAGTACACTATGGTGTGTAGTTATTAGTACACTATGGTGTGTAGTTATTAGTACACTATGGTGTGTAGTTATTAGTACACTAGGGTGTGTAGTTATTAGTACACTATGGTGTGTAGTTATTAGTACACTAGGGTGTGTAGTTATTAGTACACTATGGTGTGTAGTTATTAGTACACTATAGTGTGTAGTTATTAGTACACTAGGGTGTGTAGTTATTAGTACACTAGGGTGTGTAGTTATTAGTATTTATTAGTGGTATATGAGGATATATAGGAGAAGGAGAAGGAGAAGGAGAAGGAGAAGAAGAAGAAGAAGAAGAAGAAGAAGAAGAAGAAGAAGAAGAAGAAGAAGAAGAAGAAGAAGAAGAAGAAGAAGAAGAAGAAGAAGGAGAAGAAGAAGAAGAAGAAAGGTTCCTGATCCCAGCACAAGATAAGAACCTTTCCCTATTAAAGCTGTGGTTGGATGACAAAAGGTGTAGTGTGCTTGGACGTCACCTGTGCAGGTAGAGAGGTGTGTCGCCACTTTCATGATCACCCAGGGCAGCTTTGATTGACAGCTGCTCCTGTCAGCCAGCTCAGATGACCTGCCGCTGCTCTTTGATTACTCCAGCCGTCATGGCGCCAAGGCCTCTCATCACCCGGCTGACAGCCAATAAAGGACAAGCACCTGTGGCGGCTGCTGCTCTCTCACCTGAGTACACTCTCTCTCACCTGAGTACACTCACTCTCACCTGAGTACACTCTCTCTCACCTGAGTACTCTCTCTCACCTGAGTACACTCACTCTCACCTGAGTACACTCTCTCACCTGAGTACACTCTCTCTCACCTGAGTACACTCTCTCACCTGAGTACACTCTCTCTCACCTGAGTACACTCTCTACTCTCTCTCACCTGAGTACTCTCTCTCACCTGAGTACACTGTCTACTCTCTCTCACCTGAGTACACTCTCTACTCTCTCTCACCTGAGTACACTGTCTACTCTCTCTCACCTGAGTACACTCTCTACTCTCTCTCACCTGAGTACACTCTCTACTCTCTCTCACCTGAGTACACTCTCTACTCTCTCTCACCTGAGTACACTCACTCTCACCTGAGTACACTCTACTCTCTCTCACCTGAGTACACTCACTCTCACCTGAGTACACTCTCTACTCTCTTTCACCTGAGTACACTCTCTCTCACCTGAGTACACTCTCTCTTACCTGAGTACTCTCTCTCACCTGAGTAGAGCAGAGTAATAGTACTTGGTGGTGTGAGTACTACTAGAGCAGAGTAATAGTACTTGGTGGTGTGAGTACTACTGGAGCAGAGTAATAGTACTTGGTGGTGTGAGTACTACTAGAGTAGAGTAATAGTACTTGGTGGTG
The DNA here is from genome assembly GCF_033978685.3 of Nerophis lumbriciformis. Lineage (NCBI taxonomy): Eukaryota > Metazoa > Chordata > Actinopteri > Syngnathiformes > Syngnathidae > Nerophis > Nerophis lumbriciformis. Next base: position 31,784,193 of record NC_084577.2, on the reverse strand, counting down.
TGAGTACTACTAGAGCAGAGTAATAGTACTTGGTGGTGTGAGTACTACTAGAGTAGAGTAATAGTACTTGGTGGTGTGAGTACTACTGGAGCAGAGTAATAGTACCTGGTGGTGTGAGTACTACTGGAGCAGAGTAATAGTACTTGGTGGTGTGAGTACTACTGGAGCAGAGTAATAGTACTTGGTGGTGTGAGTACTACTAGAGCAGAGCAATAGTACTTGGTGGTGTGAGTACTACTGGAGCAGAGTAATAGTACTTGGTGGTGTGAGTACTACTAGAGCAGAGTAATAGTACTTGGTGGTGTGAGTACTACTGGAGCAGAGTAATAGTACTTGGTGGTGTGAGTACTACTAGAGCAGAGTAATAGTACTTGGTGGTGTGAGTACTACTGGAGCAGAGTAATAGTACTTGGTGGTGTGAGTACTACTATAGCAGAGTAATAGTACCTGGTGGTGTGAGTACTACTGGAGCAGAGTAATAGTACTTGGTGGTGTGAGTACTACTGGAGCAGAGTAATAGTACTTGGTGGTGTGAGTACTACTGGAGCAGAGTAATAGTACTTGGTGGTGTGAGTACTACTGGAGCAGAGTAATAGTACTTGGTGGTGTGAGTACTACTGGAGCAGAGTAATAGTACTTGGTGGTGTGAGTACTACTGGAGCAGAGTAATAGTACTTGGTGGTGTGAGTACTACTGGAGCAGAGTAATAGTACTTGGTGGTGTGAGTACTACTGGAGCAGAGTAATAGTACTTGGTGGTGTGAGTATTACTATAGCAGAGTAATAGTACTTGGTGGTGTGAGTACTACTAGAGCAGAGTAATAGTACTTGGTGGTGTGAGTACTACTAGAGCAGAGTAATAGTACTTGATGGTGTGAGTATTACTAGAGCAGAGCAATAGTACTTGGTGGTGTGAGTATTACTGGAGCAGAGCAATAGTACTTGGTGGTGTGAGTACTACTGGAGCAGAGTAATAGTACTTGGTGGTGTGAGTACTACTGGAGCAGAGTAATAGTACTTGGTGGTGTGAGTACTACTGGAGCAGAGTAATAGTACTTGGTGGTGTGAGTACTACTGGAGCAGAGTAATAGTACTTGGTGGTGTGAGTACTACTGGAGCAGAGTAATAGTACTTGGTGGTGTGAGTACTACTAGAGCAGAGTAATAGTACTTGGTGGTGTGAGTACTACTGGAGCAGAGTAATAGTACTTGGTGGTGTGAGTACTACTGGAGCAGAGTAATAGTACTTGGTGGTGTGAGTACTACTAGAGCAGAGTAATAGTACTTGGTGGTGTGAGTACTACTGGAGCAGAGTAATAGTACTTGGTGGTGTGAGTACTACTGGAGCAGAGTAATAGTACTTGGTGGTGTGAGTACTACTAGAGCAGAGTAATAGTACTTGGTGGTGTGAGTACTACTGGAGCAGAGTAATAGTACTTGGTGGTGTGAGTACTACTGGAGCAGAGTAATAGTACTTGGTGGTGTGAGTACTACTAGAGCAGAGTAATAGTACTTGGTGGTGTGAGTACTACTAGAGCAGAGTAATAGTACTTGGTGGTGTGAGTACTACTGGAGCAGAGTAATAGTACCTGGTGGTGTGAGTACTACT
>NC_084577.2:31750086-31777586 GCF_033978685.3 Nerophis lumbriciformis | reverse complement strand
AATGAGAGGCGACGGGCTGGGGTGGCAATTCTTGTTGCCCCCCGGCTCAGAGCCTGTACGTTGGAGTTCAACCCGGTGGACGAGAGGGTAGTTTCCCTCCGCCTTCGGGTGGGGGGACGGGTCCTGACTGTGGTTTGCGCTTACGCGCCAAACCGCAGCTCAGAGTACCCACTCTTTTTGGATTCGCTCGAGGGAGTACTTGAGAGTGCTCCCCCGGGTGATTCCCTCGTTCTACTGGGGGACTTCAATGCTCATGTTGGCAGCGACAGTGAAACCTGGAGAGGCGTGATTGGGAAGAATGGCCGCCCGGATCTGAACCCGAGTGGTGTTCTGTTATTGGACTTTTGTGCCCGTCACAGATTGTCCATAACAAACACCATGTTCAAACATAAGGGTGTCCATATGTGCACTTGGCACCAGGACACCCTAGGCCGCAGTTCTATGATCGACTTTGTAGTTGTGTCATCGGATTTGCGGCCTCATGTTTTGGACACTCGAGTGAAGAGAGGGGCGGAGCTTTCAACCGGTCACCACCTGGTGGTGAGTTGGCTGCGATGGTGGGGGAGGATGCCGGACAGACCTGGCAGGCCCAAACGCATTGTGAGGGTTTGCTGGGAACGTCTGGCAGAGTCTCCTGTCAGAGAGAGTTTCAATTCCCACCTCCGGAAGAACTTTGAACATGTCACGAGGGAGGTGCTGGACATTGAGTCCGAGTGGACCATGTTCCGCACCTCTATTGTCGAGGCGGCTGATTGGAGCTGTGGCCGCAAGGTAGTTGGTGCCTGTCGTGGCGGTAATCCTAGAACCCGTTGGTGGACACCGGCGGTGAGGGATGCCGTCAAGCTGAAGAAGGAGTCCTATCGGGTTCTTTTGGCTCATGGGACTCCTGAGGCAGCGGACAGGTACCGACAGGCCAAGCGGTGTGCGGCTTCAGCGGTTGCGGAGGCAAAAACTCTGACATGGGAGGAGTTCGGGGAAGCCATGGAAAACGACTTCCCGACGGCTTCGAAGCGATTCTGGACCACCATCCGCCGCCTCAGGAAGGGGAAGCAGTGCACTATCAACACCATGTATGGTGAGGATGGTGTTCTGCTGACCTCGACTGCGGATGTTGTGGATCGGTGGAGGGAATACTTCGAAGACCTCCTCAATCCCACCAACACGTCTTCCTATGAGGAAGCAGTCCCTGGGGAATCTGTGGTGGACTCTTCTATTTCTGGGGCTGAGGTTGCTGAGATAGTTAAAAAGCTCCTCGGTGGCAAGGCCCCGGGGGTGGATGAGAGCCGCCCGGAGTTCCTTAAGGCTCTGGATGCTGTGGGGCTGTCTTGGTTGACAAGACTCTGCAGCATCGCGTGGACATCGGGGGCGGTACCTCTGGATTGGCAGACCGGGGTGGTGGTTCCTCTCTTTAAGAAGGGGAACCGGAGGGTGTGTTCTAACTATCGTGGGATCACACTCCTCAGCCTTCCTGGTAAGGTCTATTCAGGTGTACTGGAGAGGAGGCTACGCCGGATAGTCCAACCTCGGATTCAGGAGGAACAGTGTGGTTTTCGTCCTGGTCGTGGAACTGTGGACCAGCTCTATACTCTCGGCAGGGTCCTTGAGGGTGCATGGGAGTTTGCCCAACCAGTCTACATGTGTTTTGTGGACTTGGAGAAGGCATTCGACCGTGTCCCTCGGAAAGTCCTGTGGGGAGTGCTCAGAGAGTATGGGGTATCGGACTGTCTGATTTTGGCGGTCCGCTCCCTGTATGATCAGTGTCAGAGCTTGGTCCGCATTGTCGGCAGTAAGTCGGACACGTTTCCAGTGAGGGTTGGACTCCGCCAAGGCTGCCCTTTGTCACCCATTCTGTTCATAACTTTTATGGACAGAATTTCTAGGCGCAGTCAAGGCGTTGAGGGGATCTGGTTTGGTGGCTGCAGGATTAGGTCTCTGCTTTTTGCAGATTATGTGGTCCTGATGGCTTCATCTGGCCAGGATCTTCAGCTCTCGCTGGATCGGTTCGCAGCCGAGTGTGAAGCGACTGGGATGAGAATCAGCACCTCCAAGTCCGAGTCCATGGTTCTCGCCCGGAAAAGGGTGGAATGCCATCTTCGGGTTGGGGAGGAGACCCTGCCCCAAGTGGAGGAGTTCAAGTACCTCGGAGTCTTGTTCACGAGTGAGGGAAGAGTGGATCGTGAGATCGACAGGCGGATCGGTGCGGCATCTTTAGTAATGCGGACGCTGTATCGATCCGTTGTGGTGAAGAAGGAGCTGAGCCGGAAGGCAAAGCTCTCAATTTACCGGTCGATCTACGTTCCCATCCTCACCTATGGTCATGAGCTTTGGGTTATGACCGAAAGGACAAGATCACGGGTACAAGCGGCCGAAATGAGTTTCCTCCGCCGGGTGGCGGGGCTCTCCCTTAGAGATAGGGTGAGAAGCTCTGTCATCCGGGAGGAGCTCAAAGTAAAGCCGCTGCTCCTCCACATGGAGAGGAGCCAGATGAGGTGGTTCGGGCATCTGGTCAGGATGCCACCCGATCGCCTCCCTCGGGAGGTGTTTAGGGCACGTCCGACCGGTAGGAGGCCACGGGGAAGACCCAGGACACGCTGGGAAGACTATGTCTCCCGGCTGGCCTGGGAACGCCTCGGGGTCCCACAGGAAGAGCTGGACGAAGTGGCTGGGGAGAGGGAAGTCTGGGCTTCCCTGCTTAGGCTGCTGCCCCCGCGACCCGACCTCGGATAAGCGGAGGAAGATGGATAATAATAATATCAGTAATAATCACAATAAGGGCAGCACGGTGGACCTGGGGTTAGTGCATGTGCCTCACATTACGAAGGTCCTGGGTTCGATCCCAGGTTCTTTCTGTGTGGAGTTTGCATGTTCTCCCCGTGACTGTGTGGGTTCTACTGCGACTTACTCACACCTCCAAAGACATGCACCTGGGGATAGGCCCCTCCCACCTTCAAACACATGCACCTGGGGATAGGCCCCTCCCACCTCCAAAGACATGCACCTGGGGATAGGCTCCTCCCACCTCCAAACACATGCACCTGGGGATAGGCCCCTCCCTCCTCCAAAGACATGCAGCTGATAGGTTGATTGTCAACACTAAATGGTCCATAGTGTGTGAATGTTGTACATCTGTGTTGGTCCTGTGATGAGGTGGTGACTTGTCCAGGCTGTACCCCGCCTTCCACCTGAGTGCAGCTGGGATAGGCTCCAGCACTCCCCGCCACCCCGAGAGGGACAAGCGGTAGAAATGGATGGATGGATGGAATAATCACAATAATAATGATAATAACAATAATAATAATAATATTAATATTATTATTAATAATAATAATAATAATACCAAAAATAATAATAATAACACTAATATTATTAATAATAATAATCATACCAATTATAGATTAGATTCATCTAGCGCTTTTTACACCAAACATTCATTTATATGAAATATATATTGTATGAATGAATGTTTGGTGTATGAATGAATGAATGAATGAATTCATTCATTCATACAAAAACATTCATGCATTCATTCATTCATATACCAAACGTTCATCCATATTCATACACCAACCATTCATTCATTCATACATACACCAAACATTCATTCACTCATTCATTCACTCATTCATTCATACACCAAACATTCATCCATATTCATACACCAACCATTCATTCATTCATACACCAACCATTCATTCATTCATACACCAAACATTAATTAATTAATACACCAAACATTCATTAATTCATACACCAAACATTCATTCATATTCATACACAAAAATGCATTTATATTCATACACCAAACATTCATTCATTCATATTAATACGCCAAACATGCATTCATATTCATGTCTTCACACGTGATGAGCACACATGATCCTCACAGGTGGAAACATCCAACAGTAAACCAACATCTCACTCTTCTAATCAACCTGCTGATATATTCTTCATACAACATCTACTGTACACCCACCATCATACTGTACATCAACAACCATACTGTACATCTACCACCATACTGTACACCCACTATCATACTGTACATCTACCATCATACTGTACACCCACTATCATACTGTACATCTACCACCATACTGTACACCCACTATCATACTGTACATCTACCATCATACTGTACACCCACTATCATACTGTACATCTACATCATACTGTACATCTACCATCATACTGTACACCCACCATCATACTGTACATCTACAACCATACTGTACATCTACCATCATACTGTACACCCACCATCATACTGTACACCCACCATCATACTGTACATCTACAACCATACTGTACATCTACCACCATACTGTACACCCACCATCATACTGTACATCTACAACCATACTGTACATCTACCATCATACTGTACATCCAACATGATACTGTGAATCTACTATGATACTGTGCATCTACCATGATACTGTACATCCGGCATGATACTGTGAATCTACTATGATACTGTGCATCTACCATGATACTGTACATCCGATATGATACTGTGAATCTACTATGATACTGTGCATCTACCATGATACTGTGCATCCAGTAATGTTGGGACTTACCAGCCAAAAGTTCCTGGCAGGACCGCACTAAGTCAGAGGCCAAGACCAAGGGATGGTTGGTGTTGAAGGGCGGCTGCAGTTCATTCCATTGTGGAGTTCTGTTGGGAATTGAAACAACAACAACAATAAAGGAGTGTGAAACAACAACAATAAAGGAGTGTGAAACAACAACAACAACAACAACAACAACAATAAAGGAGTGTGAAACAACAGTAATAACAATAAAGGAGTGTGAAACAACAACAACAATAAAGGAGTGTGAAACAACAACTACAACAACAATAAAGGAGTGTGAAACAACAACAACAACAATGAAGGAGTGTGAAACAACAACTACAACAACAATAAAGGAGTGTGAAACAACAACAACAACAACAATGAAGGAGTGTGTAACAACAACAACAATAAAGGAGTGTGAAACAACAACAACAATAAAGGAGTGTGAAACAACAAAATCAATAAAGGAGTGTGAAACAACAGTAATAACAATAAAGGAGTGTGCAACAACAACAACAATAAATGAGTGTGAAACAACAACAACAACAATAAAGGAGTGTGAAACAACAACAACAACAATAACGGAGTGTGAAACAACAACAAAGGATTGTGAAACAACAATAACAATAATAAAGGAGTGTGAAACAACAACACCAAAAATAAAGGAGTGTCAAACAACAACAACAATAAAAGAGTGTGAAACAACAATAACAACAATAAAGGAGTGTGAAACAACAACAACAACAATAAAGGAGTGTGAAACAACAACAACAATAAAGAAGTGTGAAATAACAACAACAATAAAGGAGTGTGAAACAACAATAACAACAATAAAAGAGTGTGAAACAACAACAACAACAATAAAAGACTGTGAAGCAACAACAATAAAGGAGTGTGAAACAACAACAACAACAATAAAGGAGTGTGAAAAAACAACAACAATAAAGGAGTGTGAAACAACAATAACAACAATAAAGTAGTGTGAAACAACATCAACAACAATAAAGGAGTGTGAAACAACAACAACAACAATAAAGGAGTGTGAAACAACAACAATAAACTAGTGTGAAACAACAACAACAACAACAACAACAAAGAAGTGTGAAGCAACAACAACAACAACAACAATAAAGGAGTGTGAAACAACAACAACAATAAAGGAGTGTGAAACAACAATAAAAGAGTGTGAAACAACAACAACAACAACAATAAAGGAGTGTGAAACAACAACAACAACAACAACAACAATAAAGGAGTGTGAAACAACAATAACAACAATAAAAGAGTGTGAAACAACAACAACAACAATAAAGGAGTGTGAAACAACAACAACAACAACAATAAAGGAGTGTGAAACAAGAAGAAGAAGAAGATGAAAGAAGACATGTGGTCACCTGGCCAGGGTCCAGCAGGCCCTTGGAGAACTGCAAAGTTCTAAAGCCGTGTCGTCGCTTTTTTTCTGGGCTGTGATGATTGGCCGAGGTTCCAGAACGTGTTCCACCAGGTTACCATAGCAACTGATGATGTACAGTGAGTCCACCACACTTTGCCTTGGCTGGTCTGCGAACAGACGATATCATCTGATATCAGTATATTATATACATATATATATATATATATATATATATATATATATATATATATATATATATATAATATATATACATATATATACTGTATATAGGCATGCTAAATGCTAAGCTAGACAGTAGTCATGTAGTATCAGTATGTGTTTGATGATTGTGGTATGAGATGACCTTTCTCTCTCTTCATGGTGGGGTTGCTGATGAACCAGGAGCGGGATGAAGCAAAGATGGCGGCCACACAGAACTCTCCTCCAGCAGACTTGCTTGGAGAAATCTGTGATGGTGGTTTAGTTTTGCTGTGGAGAAGACAAACATACCAATCATCTTCCTTCTGCCTTCCATTGTGGACAAGTCTGACGTTAGTTCTGCCTTCCATTGTGGACAAGTCTGACGCTAGTTCTGCCTTCCATTGTGGACAAGTCTGACGTTAGTTCTGCCTTCCATTGTGGACAAGTCTGACGTTAGTTCTGCCTTCCATTGTGGACAAGTCTGACGTTAGTTTTGCCTTCCATTGTGGACAAGTGTGACGTTAGTTCTGCCTTCCATTGTGGACAAGTCTGACGTTAGTTCTGCCTTCCATTGTGGACAAGTCAGCAAGCAGCAAATGTCATGAAGACTTAAAGAAAACATTGAAGTAAGAAACTTGGCAGTGTTTAAACGCTAACATGTGTACAAGTATCATTCTTCTACCACAAACATGTGTACTCTTCTATGTACTCACAACTTCTGTGTACTCACAACTTTAATACATCAACATGTTGTCTCACAAGACTGACTGCAATCACTCAAAGTACCATTCACTTGTTCATCTACTTGGGTGACAAATGTATACTTGGGTCTTTGGGACCAGCATCAAGACTAGATGTGACCGATCAAAGTCTAAGACTAGATATGACCAATCTAAGTCTAAGACTAGACCTGACCAATCTAAGTCTAAGACTAGATGTGACCAATCAAAGTCCAAGACTAGATGTGACCAATCTAAGTCTAAGACTAGATGTGACAAATCTAAGTCTAAGACTAGACGTGACCAATCTAAGTCTAAGACTAGACCTGACCAATCTAAGTCTAAGACTAGATGTGACCAATCTAAATCTAAGACTAGATGTGACCAATCTAAGTCTAAGACTAAATGTGACCAATCTAAGTCCAAGACTAGATGTGACCAATCTAAGTCTAAGACTAGATGTGACCAATCTAAGTCTAAGACTAGATGTGACCAATCTAAGTCTAAGACTAGATGTGACCAATCTAAGTCTAAGACTAGATGTGACCAATCTAAGTCTAAGACTAGATGTGACCAATCTAAGTCTAAGACTAGATGTGACCAATCTAAGTCTAAGACTAGATGTGACCAATCTAAGTCTAAGACTAGACCTGACCAATCTAAGTCTAAGACTAGATGTGACCAATCTAAATCTAAGACTAGATGTGACCAATCTAAGTCTAAGACTAAATGTGACCAATCTAAGTCCAAGACTAGATGTGACCAATCTAAGTCTAAGACTAGACCTGACCAATCTAAGTCTAAGACTAGACGTGACCAATCTAAGTCTAAGACTGGACGTGACCAATCTAAATCTAAGACTAGATGTGACCAATCTAAGTCTAAGACTAGATGTGACCAATCTAAGTCTAAGACTAGATGTGACCAATCTAAGTTTAAGACTAGATGTGACCAATCTAAGTCTAAGACTAAATGGGACCAATGTAAGACTAAGACTAGATGTGACCAATCTAAGTCTAAGACTAGATGTGACCAATCTAAGTCTAAGACTAGATGTGACCAATCTAAGTCTAAGACTAGATGTGACCAATCTAAGTCTAAGACTAAATGGGACCAATCTAAGACAAAGACTAGATGTGACCAATCTAAGTCTAAGACTAGATGTGACCAATCTAAGTCTAAGACTAGATGTGACCAATCTAAGACTAAGACTAGATGTGACCAATCTAAGTCTAAGACTAGATGTGACCAATCTAAGTCTAAGACTAGATGTGACCAATCTAAGTCTAAGACTAGATGTGACCAATCTAAGTCCAAAACTAGATGTGACAAATCTAAGTCTAAGACGAGATGTGACCAGTCTAAGTCTAAGACTAGATGTAACCAATCTAAGACTAGATGTGACCAATCTAAGACTAGATGTGACCTTTTTAACTCCCCCAGTGTCAATACTGAAATGAACACAATTCACAGTTAGTTGTAAGAATCAACTATTGTTATGATTCATGACTAGTTGTTAGAATCAACTATTGTTATGATTCATGACTAGTTGTAACAATCAACTATTGTTATGATTCATGACTAGTTGTAAGAATCAACTATTGTTATGATTCTAGACTAGTTGTTAGAATCAACTATTGTTATAATTCATGACTAGTTGTAAGAATCAACTAATGTTATAATTCATGACTAGTTGTAAGAATCAACTATTGTTATGATTCATGACTAGTTGTAACAATCAACTATTGTTATGATTCATGACTAGTTGTAAGAATCAACTATTGTTATGATTCATGACTAGTTGTAAGAATCAACTATTGTTATGATTCATGACTAGTTGTAAGAATCAACTATTGTTATGATTCATGACTAGTTGTTAGAATCAACTATTGTTATGATTCATGACTAGTTGTAACAATCAACTATTGTTATGATTCATGACTAGTTGTAAGAATCAACTATTGTTATGATTCATGACTAGTTGTAAGAATCAACTAATGTTATAATTCATGACTAGTTGTAAAAAGCAGGTAATTGTGTGTCACTTGCTAACATGTACAGTGACAAATGGAGGTCCTCCTGTGAGACACAGTTCTTGTTCCCAGGGGGACATTTTATATGCAGTCAGTGCCATCAGTCTGCATTACAACCTTTAGGCTGGTGTGACCTCACAAAGGTCAAAGGTTGATCTACTTTGTATTCATCTGTGCTAAACAAACATCATGTGCTACATTTATAACAATATAAACATTGTATATTTTATTATGTTACATCTATAACAATATAAACATTGTATATTTTATTATGTTACATTTATAACAATATAAACATTGTATATTTTTATAATGCTACATTTATAACAATATAAACATTGTAGATTTTATTATGTTGCATTTATAACAATATAAACATTGTATATTTTATTATGTTGCATTTATAACAATATAAACATTGTATATTTTATTATGTTGCATTTATAACAATATAAACATTGTATATTTTATTATGTTACATTTATAACAATATAAACATTGTATATTTTATTATGTTGCATTTATAACAATATAAACATTCTATATTTTATTATGTTACATTTATAACAATATAAACATTGTATATTCTATTATGTTACATTTATAACAATATAAACATTGCATATTTTATTATGTTACATTTATAACAATATAAACATTGTATATTTTATTATGTTACATTTATAACAATATAAACATTGTATATTTTTATTATGTAACATTTATAACAATATAAACATTGTATATTTTATTATGTTACATTTATAACAATATAAACATTGTATATTTTATTATGTTACATTTATAACAATATAAACATTGTATATTTTATTATGTTACATTTATAACAATATAAACATTGTATATTCTATTATGTTACATTTATAACAATATAAACATTGCATATTTTATTATGTTACATTTATAACAATATAAACATTGTATATTTTATTATGTTACATTTATAACAATATAAACATTGAATATTTTTATTATGTTACATTTATAACAATATAAACATTGTATATTTTTATTATGTAACATTTATAACAATATAAACATTGTATATTTTATTATGTTACATTTATAACAATATAAACATTGTATATTTTATTATGTTGCATTTATAACAATATAAACATTGTATGTTTGTATTCTTATATTATATTTTGACAGGGTTTAGTTCCATGATCAGAGACACTTCATTCAGCGAGTTGTGTTGTGTTATTGCACTTGTTGTTACTCGCTATAAAATACACAAGTACCTCAACTTATGAGTATTAGTACCTCAACTTATGAGTATTTTATGACACAAGCACATTATACACATTGTAAGCATATATGTAATGTAGTAACATTCACAATAAAATGTAATATTTACATATTTTATATACACACTAAGTATATATGTAGTATCTATTAACATTCATAATAACATGTAATATTTACATATTTTATATACACATTGTAAGTATATATGTAATGTGGTAACATTCACAATAAAATTTAATATTGACATATTTTATATACACACTAAGTATATATGTAGTATCTATTAACATTCATAATAACATGCAATATTTACATGTTTTGATCATTTTAGGTATTCATTTCACATCACAACGTTCACTTCCCCTTCAACAACAACAAGACTACTAATCATGTCAGACTTGATGAGAGACAACAAAGACTACTTTGGGACAAATGATGATCCAGAAACTTCTATTTTTGAGCCTGAACATAAGGAGGATGATCTACAAGGTACAAAAAAACACAAAGAAGAGTCACATCGTGTTGTATTTGGCGGCGTGGCTCAGACGGTAGAGCGACCGTCCAGAAACGAATCAAGCTTCCGCCATTCTCGTCACTGCCGTTGTGTCCTTAAGCAAGACACTTCACCTACTTTGCTGCCAGTGTCTCTCATACTGGTGTATGAATGAATGAATGTTTGTTGTATGAACACATTCATGTTTGGTGTATGAATGAATGAATGTTTGGTGTATGAATTAATTAATGTTTGGTGTATGGATAAAGGAATATTTGGTGTATGAATGAATGGATGTTTAGTGTTTGAATATAAATGTAGGTTTGGTGTATGAATGAATGAATGATTGGTGTATGAATACAGGAATGTTTGAGGTATGAATGAATTAATTAATGTTTGGTGCATGAATGAATGAATGTTTGGTGTATAAATGTGAATGAATGTTTGGTCTATGAATGAATGAATTGCTGTGATGGAGTGACTTGTCCAGGCTGTACCCCGCCTTCCGCCTGAGTGCAGCTGAGATAGGCTCCAGCACCCCCCCGCCACCCCGAGAGGGACAAGCGGTAAAAAATGGATGGACGGATGGATGAATGAATTGTTGGTGTATGACTGAATAAATGTTTATTTTATAAATGAATGTACGGATGAATGAATGTTTGGTGAGTGAATATGAATTAATGTGTATTGTATGAATACATTGTTTGGTGTATGAATGAATGAATGTTTGTTGTATGAATACATTAATGTTTGGTGTATGAATAAAGGAATGTTTTGTGTATGAATGAATAAATGTTTGGTGTATGAATGAATTAATGTTTGGTGTATGGATAAAGGAATATTTGGTGTATGAATGAATGAATGATTGGTGTATGAATAAAGGAATGTTTGGGGTATGAATGAATGAATGAATGTTTGATGCATGAACGAATTAATGTTTGGTGTATGGTAATGAATTAATGTTTGGTCTATGAATGAATTAATTGTTGGTGTATGACTGAATAAATGTTTAATTTATAAATGAATGCATGGATGAATGAATGTTTGGTGTATGAATATGATAAATGTGTAGTGTATGAATACATGAATTTTTGGTGTATAATTAAAGGAATGTTTGGTGTATGAATGAATGAATGTTTGGTGTATGAATAGATGAATGTTTGGTGTATGAATAAAGGCAGGTTTGGTTTATGAATAAATGAATGAATGTTTGGTGTATGAATGAATGAATGTTTCGTCTATGAATATAAATACTGGTTTATGAATGAATAAGTATTTAGTTTATGAATAATTGGTGAATGAATGAATGTTTGGTGTATAAATACATATTTGGTTTCCTACCTCCAAAGACCTGCACCTGGGGATAGGCCCCGCCCACCTCCAAAGACATGCACCTGGGGATAGGCCCCGCCCACCTCCAAAGACATGCACCTGGGGATAGGCCCCGCCCACCTCCAAAGACAAGCCCCTGGGGATAGGCCCCTCCCACCTCCATAGACCTGCACCTGGGGATAGGACCCTCCCACCTCCAAAGACATGCACCTGGGGATAGGCCCCGCCCACCTCCAAAGACCTGCGCCTGGGGATAGGCCCCTCCCACCTCCAAAGACATGCGCCTGGGGATAGGCCCCGCCCACCTCCAAAGACATGCGCCTGGGGATAGGCCCCTCCCACCTCCAAAGACATGCGCCTGGGGATAGGCCCCGCCCACCTCCAAAGACCTGCGCGTGGGGATAGGCCCCGCCCACCTCCAAAGACCTGCGCCTGGGGATAGGACCCGCCCACCTCCAAAGACATGCACCTGGGGATAGGCCCCGCCCACCTCCAAAGACATGCGCCTGGGGATAGGCCCCGCCCACCTCCAAAGACATGCACCTGGGGATAGGCCCCTCCCACCTCCAAAGACCTGCACCTGGGGATAGGCCCCTCTCACCTCCAAAGACATGCACCTGGGGATGGCCCCTCCCACCTCCAAAGACCTGCACCTGGGGATAGGCCCCTCCCACCTCCATAGACATGCAACCTGGGGATAGGCCCCGCCCACCTCCAAAGACCTGCACCTGGGGATAGGCCCCTCCCACCTCCAAAGACCTGCACCTGGGGATAGGCTCCTCCCACCTCCAAAGACATGCACCTGATAGGTTGATTGTCAACACTAAATGGTTCCTAGCGTGTGAATGTTGTACATCTTTGTTGGTCCTGTCGTCAGTGCAGCTGGGATAGGCTCCAGCACCCCCGTGACTCCGAGAGGGACAAACAGTAGAAAATGGATGGATGGAATCTTAACACATTCAAGTGTTTACTATTATTATTATTATTATCATTATTATTATTGTTATTGTTATTTATAACATTAAATGTATCTTGCATCATCAAAGTGTTCATTATTATTATTATTATTGTTTTTGCTACTATTAAAATTATAATATTATTGTCATTAGTAGCATTATTACTATTACTAATATTGTTATTATTATCATCATTATTATTACTTTTTTTTTTTTTAATTCTTATTGATAATAATAAAATTACTGTACCAACAAGCTGATGATGGAAGAGAGATGTAGAAAGAGTAGATGCAAACTAAAAGACATTTTACAAAGTATATAGTATTGAATGTGTACTTTGTAAGAGTACTCAAGTAGTAGTAGTCATGCAGTATTGACTGTGTACTTTGTAAGAGTACTCAAGTAGTAGTAGTAGTCATGCAGTAGATGCAAAGTCTAGTCCATAGTGTCTAAGTATTGAGTGTGTACTTGGTAAGAGTACATGTGTATTAGTAGTCATGCAGTAAGTATTGAGTGTGTACTTGGTAAGAGTACATGTGTATTAGTAGTCATGCAGTAAGTATTGAGTGTGTACTTGGTAAGAGTACATGTGTATTAGTAGTCATGCAGTAAGTATTGAGTGTGTACTTGGTAAGAGTACATGTGTATTAGTAGTCATGCAGTAAGTATTGAGTGTGTACTTGGTAAGAGTACATGTGTATTAGTCGTCATGCAGTAAGTATTGAGTGTGTACTTGGTAAGAGTACATGTGTATTAGTAGTCATTTGCAGTAGTTTGAATGATGCAGACACATTTGTTACTGGATATTTACTCATTCTGCCTTGGAGACTTTGTATTTGTAATTAAGTGCACATTCAACTATTTGATACTTGTTTTTATTGACAAATGTCACCTTTTAATATTCAATGATTATTACACATGTCAAACTTCTGCGCTTAGCTGCCGCGTAGCTGCTGGCTCATAGTAGCTTATAGCCTCGCATGTTTACCTTTTGGAAATGACTTTAGTAAAATAGAAGAAATGGTGTGACATTTAGATGTTAACTGTCATCTTTGTAGAAGTAAACACTCGGCTTGTATCGCACATGATATCACACACACAAGTAAACACTCTGCTTGTATTGCACATGATATCACACACCAGTAAACACTCTGCTTGTATTGCACATGATATCACACACAAGTAAACACTCGGCTTGTATCGCACATGATATCACACACACAAGTAAACACTCTGCTTGTATAGCACATGATATCACACACACAAGTAAACACTTGGCTTGTATTGCACATGATATCACACACACAAGTAAACACTGTGCTTGTATTGCACATGATATCACACACACAAGTAAACACTGTGCTTGTATTGCACATGGTATCACACAGCAGTAAAGTCCATTAGTGTAGAAAGAGGTGTGCAAGAAGGAGTTTGTTCCCTGGAGTGAAAGTGAGCGAAGGAACACAATGCTCATGTAATAGACGCATGGAGTGAAAGTGAGCGAAGGAACACAATGCTGATGGAGTGAAATGTAAAGGACAGTGGGGGGTGCCATTCCCCCCCACTGAGCCTGCTGGAGGAACAGACCCCCCCCCACTGAGTAAATGGATACACACCCGTGGACTTAGGTCCAGAACTTTGGACTGATGGAGGACACGGTCTACAACTTTTACAACTAATCAGCCTCTCAGTCTGATACAAGTTGGAGTGTAGGATATCATTATTGCCAAGATCAATAGTTGACTAAAACAAATATTATTTACAGTATCAATGATGTCATCAATACATTCAACCAATCCCTGCAAAGTATTCACTCACACCCTCAAAACTGTCTACAACTTTCATGTGTCATGTGACCTGTGTCATGTGACCTCCTGTGCCATGTGACCTGTGTCATGTGACCTCCTGTGCCATGTGACCTGTGTCATGTGACCTGTGTCATGTGACCTGTGTCATGTGACCTGTGCCATGTGACCTCCTGACCTACGGAATATGTACTTCACTGTGCAATCTACTAATAAAAGTCTCAATCAATCAATCAATCAAACAATCAATCAATCAATCAAAACCTGTGCCATGTGTCATACGACCTGGGACATGTGTCATGTGACCTCCTGTGCCATGTGACCTGTGTCATGTGTCATGTTACATGTGTCATATTACATGTGTCATGTGACCTGGGACATGTGACCTGTATCATGTGACGTGTGTCATGTGTCATATTACATGTGTCATGTGACCTGGGACATGTGACCTGAGTCATGTGACGTGTGTCATGTGTCATATTACATGTGTCATGTGATGTGTAGGACTCTCACACATCACATGACTGTGTCATGTGATGTGTGACATGTCATGTGACCAACATCCTGCAAGCTCCTGAGCAGTGTGTCAGTCAGCAGAGTGTGTGTGTGTGTGTGTGTGTGTGTGTGTGTGTGTGTGTGTGTGTGTGTGTGTGTGTGTAGTATTAAAGTAATCTCAGGCCACATCTGCAGCAGGTCAAAGGTCACCTTCATCCTCTCTCTCCTGTCTTTCTCATCAACTCTTCCTGCTTGTGTGTGTGTGTGTGTGTGTGTGTGTGTGTGTGTGTGTGTGTGTGAGGTGAAGTGACTAAATCTCATATTTGACATGTTGTGGTGTGAAAGTTGTCTTTTTGTGTTGTTGATGATGATGATGATGATGATCACTTCTACTACTGATGACCTTCACATCCTGACCTTCACATGCTGACCTTCACATGCTGACCTGACCTTCACATGCTGACCTTCACATCCTGACCTTCACATGCTGACCTTCCCATCCTAATCTTCCCATTCCTACCTTCACATGCTGACCTTCACATCCTGACTTTCACATGCTGACCTTCACATGCTGACCTTCACATCCTGACTTTCACATGCTGACCTTCACATCCTGACTTTCACATGCTGACCTTCACATCCTGACCTTCCCATCCTGACCTTCACATCCTGACCTTCACATTCTGACCTTCACATGCTGACCTTCCCATTCTGACCTTCACATCCTGACCTTCACATGCTGACCTTCCCATCCTGACCTTCACATGCTGACCTTCACATCCTGACCTTCACATGCTGACCTGACCTTCCCATCCTGACCTTCACATTCTGACCTTCACATGCTGACCTTCCCATCCTGACCTTCACATGCTGACCTTCCCATCCTGACCTTCACATCCTGACCTTCACATGCTGACCTTCCCATCCTGACCTTCCCATCCTGACCTGACCTTCACATGCTGACCTTCCCATCCTGACCTTCACATGCTGACCTTCCCATCCTGACCTTCACATGCTGACCTTCCCATCCTGACCTTCACATCCTGACCTTCCCATTCTGACCTTCACATCCTGACCTTCACATTCTGACCTTCACATGCTGACCTTCACATGCTGACCTGACCTTCCCATCTTGACCTTCACATTCTGACCTTCCCATCCTGACCTTCACATCCTGACCTTCACATGCTGACCTTCACATGCTGACCTTCCCATGCTGACCTGACCAAAGTCCCTGACTTGAAGTCTAAGGTCATGTTT
This sequence comes from Nerophis lumbriciformis, assembly GCF_033978685.3. Lineage (NCBI taxonomy): Eukaryota > Metazoa > Chordata > Actinopteri > Syngnathiformes > Syngnathidae > Nerophis > Nerophis lumbriciformis. The sequence goes on along the minus strand of NC_084577.2, from coordinate 31,761,053 downwards.
CAAGTAATAATGGCCTGGTGTCAGTCACACTAAACCAGCGTCGAAGGTTCCTCTCCTCACACTTTTACACGGGTAAGTATTTCTTCAATCTCCAGCACTTAACTTTGTATGGACTCATTGATCCTTTACAAAGTGAGTTCGGACAGGAAGTGACGGCAGAAAGACCCCGCCCACACAGGAAGTGACGTCAGAAAGACCCCGCCCACACAGGAAGTGACGTCAGAAAGGCGGCACCACAGCCAGCTTCATAATAAAGTGGTTTGGTAACTGGGAGCTAACCACTGGAAAGTCATGTTTGTCCTTCTTCTACACACACACACACACACACACACACACACACACACACACACACGCACACGCACACGCACACGCACACGCACACGCACACGCACACACGCACACACGCACACAAAGCCATTGCAGCTATTCGAGATACAACACTTCTCAGATGGCAAGAGAACTTTCCGATGTCAGCTGTGATGCTACTTAGCCAAAAACTTTGTCCATTTGTCCAAGGAGAGACAAGGAGAATGACACATGTGTCACACATCTGGACCACCACATCATTTGTGTGAACCACCAATTTATTAAACACAACCTTAATAAAATACTCTCTATAAATGTTTCTGCTCTTTACCTTCTGACACAACAATATTACTTACTACACACAACAATAATAAAACACTTCTATATACATGTCTTCTGACATAACAATATTACTTACTACACACATTAATAAAACACTTCTATATACATGTCTTCTGACACAACAATTTTACTTACTACACACAACAATAATAAAACACTTCTACACACGTCTTCTGACATAACAATATTACTTTTTACACACATTAATAAAACACTTCTACACACGTCTTTACCTTCTTGCACAACAATATTACTTAATACACACAACATTAATAAACACTTCTACACAACAACACATGATGCAACTTCATTTCATGCAACAATGCATCCAAATATGATATTGTCAGACATTTTGGTTAGAATAAAACACTTAATCTGCTTGACTTATGACGTAAACAGTTACTTTTAAAGTGTTTAAATAGTTACTTTTAAGGTGTACAAATAGTTACTTTTAAAGTGTTTAAATAGTTACTTTTAAGATGTATAAATAGTTACTTTAAATGTGTATAAATAATTACTTTTAAGGTGTATAAATAGTTACCTTCAAAGTGTACAAATAGTAACTTTTAGTGTGTATAAGCAGTTACTTTTAAGGTGTACAGATAGTAACTTTTAGTGTGTATAAATAGTTACTTTTAAGGTGTACAAATAGTTAATTTTAACATGTATAAATAGTTACTTTTAACATGTATAAATAGTTAATTTTAACGTGTATAAATAGTTACTTTTAAGGTGTACAGATAGTATCTTTTAGTGTGTATAAATAGTTACTTTTAAGGTGTACAAATAGTTAATTTTAATGTGTATAAATGGTTACTTTTAAGGTGTATAAATAATTAATTTTAAGGTGTATAAATCATTAATTTTAACATGTATAAATGGTTACTTTTAAGGTGTATAAATAGTTAATTGTAACGTGTATAAATAGTTACTTTTAAGGTGTACAAATAGTAACTCTTAGTGTGTATGAATAGTTACTTTTAACGTGTATAAATAGTTACTTTTAAGGTGTATAAATAGTAACATTTTTTGTGTATAAATAGTTACATTTTTAGTGTATATAAATAGTTAAATTTTTAGTGTATATAAATAGTTACTTTTAAGGTGTATAAATAGTTCCTTTTAAAGTGTTAAAATAGTTACTTTTAGTGTGTATAGTTACTTTCAAGGTGTATAAAAAGTAACTTTTAAGGTGTACAAATAGTTACTTTTAACGTGTATAAATAGTTAATTGTAACGTGTATAAATAGTTACTTTTAAGGTGTACAAATAGTAACTCTTAGTGTGTATGAATAGTTACTTTTAACGTGTATAAATAGTTACTTTTAAGGTGTATAAATAGTTAAATTTTTTGTGTATAAATAGTTACGTTTTTAGTGTATATAAATAGTTACATTTTTAGTGTATATAAATAGTTACTTTTAAGGTGTATAAATAGTTCCTTTTAAAGTGTTAAAATAGTTACTTTTAGTGTGTATAACTAGTTACTTTCAAGGTGTATAAATAGTAACTTTTAAGGTGTATAAATAGTTACTTTTAAGGTGTATAAATAGTTACTTTTAAAGTATACAAAGAGTAACTTTTAGTGTGTATGAATAGTTAATTTTAGTGTGTATGAATAGTTACTTTTAGTGTGTATAAATAGTTACTTTTAAGGTGTATAAATAGTTACTCTTAAGGTGTATACATAGTTATATAAGTCATAAAAGGGTTAAAAATAAGATGCTTAAGTCTTGGAATCTATCCATGGATTATATGATAGACATTTGTCAAACAAAAATGATATTTATGGTATAGCAAACACACAAAATATGTAATATTTCTCCCAAAAATATTTGAAAGTAAATATGTCAATAATTCATAACAACATTGATATTGATTGATTATTATTTGTTGAGCAATGACATAAAAACAGTCTTTATGGCAGTCTGGTGTTCGTAAAGTCAACTTTACAACTTATTGCTTTTTTATTCTATTTTTTAAAGAATATTTTTAGACTGCCACAATTAGCTGCGGCACTGTGGTCTAAAGTTAGACTTATAGTCAAATAATGAATACAGTAGTGTGTAATTCAACAAATAATCATTTGGAATTGAAGCGCTGCAAAAGGTCAAATTGATGTTGCTTGTACACGCGGCTGGAGGTGCACCGCACACACACACACACACACACACACACACACACACACACACACACACACACACACACACACACACACACACACACACACACACACACACACACACACACACACACAGCTGGCATGATGTGGGGGAGGAAAGCTGCAGAATGTAGGTTAAGCAGCTGGTGTGCTCTTCTGCTGCCCTGCCAACTACCATGTGCTCATACAGGTGTAAATACAGTTGCTTCACACACACACACACACACACACACACACACACACACACACACACACACACACACACACACACACACACACACACACACACACACAGATGTATTGTTTGGGTGTGTAGAAGGCAGCAGATGGTTTGTGATGAGCAAGTGTTCTTTTCAATCAGGACCAGCCGCCATCTTCAATTTACTGAGTGGAAACCCTCCTGTCACTTATTAATATGACTAATAACAACTTATTAATAGGACTAAAAACAAGTTATTAATATGACTAATAACAAGTTATTAATTTGACTAATAACAAGTTATTAATTTGACTAATAACAAGTTATTAATATGACTAATAACAAGTTATTAATATGACTAATAAGTTATTAATATGACTAATAACAAGTTATTAATATGACTAATAACAAGTTATTAATATGACTAATAAGTTATTAATATGACAAATAAGAAGTTATTAATATGACAAATAAAAAGTTATTAATGTGACAAATAAAAAGTTTTTAATATGACAATCAAAAAGTTACTAATATGACAAATAAAAAGTAATTAATATGACAAATAAAAAGTTATTAATATGACAAATAAAAAGTTATTAATACGACAAACAAAAACAACAAGTTATTAATTTGACAAACAAAAACAACAAGTTATTAATATAACTACTAACAAGTTATTAATATGACTAATAACAAGCTATTAATTTGACTAGTAACAAGTTATTAATATGACTAATAACAAGTTATTAATATGACTAATAAGTTATTAATATGACTAATAAAAGGTTATTAATATGACAAATAAGAAGTTATTAATATGACAAATAAAAAGTTATTAATGTGACAAATAAAAAGTTTTTAATATGACAATCAAAAAGTTACTAATATGACAAATAAAAAGTAATTAATATGACAAATAAAAAGTTATTAATTTGACAAATAAAAAGTTATTAATATGACAAACAAAAACAACAAGTTATTAATTTGACAAACAAAAACAACAAGTTATTAATATAACTACTAACAAGTTATTAATATGACTAATAACAAGCTATTAATTTGACTATTGACTAATAACAAGTTATTAATATGACTAATAACAAGTTATTAATATGACTAATAAGTTATTAATATGACTAATAAAAGGTTATTAATATGACAAATAAGAAGTTATTAATATGACAAATAAAAAGTTATTAATGTGACAAATAAAAAGTTTTTAATATGACAATCAAAAAGTTACTAATATGACAAATAAAAAGTAGTTAATATGACAAATAAAAAGTTATTAATATGACAAATAAAAAGTTATTAATATGACAAACAAAAACAACAAGTTATTAATTTGACAAACAAAAAGAACAAGTTATTAATATATATAAGTGTACAGCTCCACTAATGGACATTGGAGTGTTACTTTCAAAGGCAAAGTTAAAGTATTGCTATAAAGATCATTGTATATGGGACTGTGTTGTATTATATGTATTATAGTACATGTTCCAAACAGCAAAAAGCAGCAGAATTCGAGATATTACAAGTCAAAGTGATGAAGCTCATGACTTGGTGTAACTAAACATTAGCCTATAAGATGAAGGCAATTGCATTTTATTGATATTTGAAATGTATTCAATGTTTATAAATGAATATTTAAATATACTAAATGTAAAAAAGGCAATAAATATTCCAAATAAGATCATTAAATGAGATGTAGTTTGGTTACTTCATCATGAGCGCAACACAAGCTTGTAAAAGTAGACTACAATTCTAAATAAGATGTCACACACAGCTTAAAGATTGATCAATACCTATTTACATGTAGTAATATATAAATATGATGAGTTATCAAAATATAAAAGAAATATACTTGAACAGAACGCTCATGATGGTTACACCAAAAAGTAACGCTATGAAGCGCGTTTTTACAAGTTTTTGGGGCATTTTTATGCTATTTCCAAGCATCTCCTTTTTATTATCCTTGATTTTAAATGGTCAAACTAATGCATGTTATATATGTGTGCCCTAGTCAACAACAAAAAAGTCATATTTATTTTGATTGTTACATTTTGAAGTACATTTGTGCAGGTGGGTGAGAATGTACCCATTACCAGAGCTGTACACATATGTATGTATATGCATATACATACATATATATATATATATATATATATATATATATATATATATATATATATACATACATACAACCCCCCATACAGCACCAAGCAACCCCCCCGTACCAAAAAGCCCTTGATGAAAGCGGATACAATTTCACCCTCACCTATGAACCCACGCCAGGAAACCAACCAAAAAAGAACAGAAAACGAAACGACATCATCTGGTACAACCCCCCATACAGCAAAAACGTCTCAACTAACATTGGACACAAATTCCTCACTCTGATTGACAAACACTTTCCCAAAGACAACACCCTAAGAAAAGTATTCAACAAGAACAACATTAAATTGAGCTACAGCTGCATGAACAATATACGACAAATTATCTCAAACCACAACAAAACAATTGCAAATGAGCCGTCGGCCCCCGGACAGAGCGACCCCAAAACCAACAAAGGCTGCAACTGCCGCAAGAAACCTGATTGCCCTCTCAACGGGGGGTGCTTACAAACATCAGTTGTCTACCAATCTAAGGTAACACGCAAGGACATTAACACATCCGACACATATGTAGGATTAACCGAGGGAGAGTTTAAAACCAGATGGAACAATCACAAGGCTTCTTTCAGGAACCAAAACCTGCGGAATACCACAGAACTCAGCAAACACATTTGGGACCTCAAAGACAATAATGTTGAATATTCAATAACATGGCAAATTATTGCATCCAGCACACCTTACAATAGTGGTAATAAAAGATGCAACCTATGCTTGAAAGAGAAACTGTTTATTATTTACCGTCCAGACCTGTCATCCCTCAACAAGCGCAGCGAAATTGTCACAGCATGCCGCCACAGACGGAAACACCTCCTAGGTAACACATGAGCCAATCACCACGCCCCTAGGCCAGCCTGTACCCACCCACTCTGTGCCCTATATAAACCATGGTATGCGAATGCTCCCATTAAAATCTCCTGATGATTGAGGGTACCCCCCCCTCATGAAACAGGCCTGTAGAGATGAAATAGTCTTGTGATTTTTTTTCCCCCACACATACATATATTGCGCTCTACTACGGTATCGAGCACTATTTTTTGGATAACCTTATTAAGACATATATATATATATATATATATATATATATATATATATATATATATATTTTTTTTTTCTTATTTTATTTATTTATTTTTTGTTTCATCTGACCACACAACTTTCCTCCAGAAGGTCTTATGTTTGTCCATGTGATGTCAAATGAAACAAAAAGTGAGCTGTTTGGCCACAATACCCAGCAATATGTTTGGAGGAGAAAAGGTGAGGCCTTTAATCCCAGGAACACCATGCCTACCATCAAGCATGGTGGTGGTAGTATTATGCTCTGGGCCTGTTTTGCTGCCAATGGAACTGCTGCTTTAAATGGGACAATGAAAAAGGAGGATTAGCTCCAAATTGTTCAGGACAAGCTAAAATCATCAGCCTGGAGGTTGGGTCTTGGGCGCAGTTGGGCGTTCCAACAGGACAATGACCTCAAAAGTGGTAAAGGAATGGCTAAATCAGGCTTGTGTGTGTGTGTGTGTGTGTGTGTGTGTGTGTGTATGTGTGTCCTACCTGGTCCTCTTGGTGATGTTGCCCAGGGTGAGAGGTTGTTTGATCTGCACCAGAGGAAGTAGTAGTAGCAAAGTGGTGTTGGTAGCAGACAGTCGAGGGTTGTTCATGTTGTTGTGACTCAAGTTGTTGTACGACTCTGGACTGCTCAGCTTGGCTGAAACAACAACAACAACTACTACTTTATTTACTGGGTTTATATTTAACTAGGAGTACTACCGAGTACTACTGCGGTACTACTGAGTACTACTGCGGTACTACTGAGTACTACTGTGGTACTACTGAGGACTACTGTGGTACTACTAAGTACTACTGTAGTACTACTGTGGTATTACTGAGTACTACTGAGTATGACTGTGGTACTACTGAGTACTACTGCGATACTACTGTAGTATTACTGTAGTACTACTGTGGTATTACTGAGGACTACTGAGTACTACTGAGTATGACTGTGGTACTACCGAGTACTACTATGATACTACTGTAGTATTACTGTAGTACTACTGTGGTATTACTGAGTACTACTGAGTATGACTGTTGTACTACTGAGTACTACTGAGTATGACTGTGGTACTACTGAGTACTACTGTGATACTACTGTAGTATTACTGTAGTACTACTGTGGTATTACTGAGTACTACTGAATATGACTGTGGTACTACTGAGTACTACTGTGATACTACTGTAGTATTACTGTAGTACTACTGTGGTATTACTGAGTACTACTGAGTATGACTGTTGTACTACTGAGTACTACTGAGTATGACTGTGGTACTACTGAGTACTACTGCGATACTACTGTAGTATTACTGTAGTACTACTGTGGTATTACTGAGGACAACTGAGTACTACTGAGTATGACTGTGGTACTACTGAGTACTACTGTGATACTACTGTAGTATTACTGTAGTACTACTGTGGTATTACTGAGTACTACTGAGTATGACTGTTGTACTACTGAGTACTACTGAGTATGACTGTGGTACTACTGAGTACTACTGCGATACTACTGTAGTATTACTGTAGTACTACTGTGGTATTACTGAGGACAACTGAGTACTACTGAGTATGACTGTGGTACTACTGAGTACTACTGTGATACTACTGTAGTATTACTGTAGTACTACTGAGTACTACTGAGTATGACTGTTGTACTACTGAGTATGACTGTGGTACTACTGAGTACTACTGCGATACTACTGTAGTATTACTGTAGTACTACTGTGGTATTACTGAGTACTACTGAGTACTACTGAGTATGGCTGTTGTACTACTGAGTATTACTGTGATACTACTGTAGTATTACTGTAGTACTACTGTGGTACTACTGTGGTATTACTGTTGTAATACTGTAGAACTACTGTAGTATTACTGTAGTACTACTGTGGTACTACTGTGGTATTACTGTTGTAATACTGTAGTACTACGGTGATACTACTGTGGTATTACTGTGGTGTTACTGTAGTATTACTGTAGTACTACTGTGATACTACTGTGGTATTACTGTGGTATTACTGTAGTATTACTTTAGTACTACTGTATTACTACTGTGATACTACTGTAGCATAAATGAGGTACTATTGAAGTACTGTTGTATTTTAAAAATGTTCCATTCCAAATGTATTATTTTAAAGCAAATATTTTGCTTTTTTTTTTTTTTTTACTTTCAAACCTATTATTTTTGTTTGCGTTTTTTGTTTATTTTCTGATGCAAATATTTGTATTAAAATCCTTTGTTTTTGTTGGCAAATATTTGTCAAATATAAACATAATATAATAATATAATATATAATATATATATATATATAATAATATAAACATGTATTATTTTGGTTTGTTGTTAGTTTTGCTGCAAGTTCATCTTCCTCTCAGACAGTTAATTAGTTAGTTAGTTAGTTAGTTGACTTGTCTCTAGACAACACTTCAAAGTCAGAGGAGGGGGAGGGGGCGGGTGAGGGGGCGGGGTCAGAACAAGTGAAAGTGAAAGTGATCAGAAAGCAGTGAGAAGACATGAAGTGAGCAATGATGCCATGAAGACAGCATCCATCAATCAGCTTTAGTTTTGCTTTCAATATCTAAGAAAAGTCCAAAAGTCAAAGTGACATTTGACCTCCGTCTTAATCCTGTCATCCATCAAATCCATCCGGCTGTCATCCATCAAATCCATCCGGCCGTCATCCATCTTTCAACCACAAGCCTGGCTGGATATCTTTTACAACTTTCTGTCTCTCACACACTTTCTGCAATCATTCACTTCACACACTAATAACAACTAAGTGCTAATAACAACTAAGTGCTAATAACAAATAAGTGCTAATAACAACTAAGTGCTAATAACAACTTCATGCTAATAACTTCATGCTAAGAACGACTAAGTGCTAATAACGACTAAGTGCTAATAACGACTAAGTGCTAATAACGACTAAGTGCTAAAAACGACTTAGTGCTAAAAACGACTTAGTGCTAAAAACGACTTAATGCTAATAAAGACTTAGCGCTAATAAAGACTAAGTGCTAAAAACGACTTAATGCTAAAAACGACTTAGTGCTATTAAAGACTTAGTGCTAATAAAGACTTAGTGCTAATAACAATTAAACGCTAATAACAACTAAGTGCTAATAACGACTAAGTACTAATAACGACTAAGTGCTAAAAACGACTTAGTGCTAAAAACGACTTAGTGCTAATAAAGACTTAGCGCTAATAAAGACTAAGTGATAATAAAGACTTAGTGCTAATAACGACTAAGTGCTAATAACGACTTAGTGCTAAAAACAACTTAGTGCTAAAAACGACTTAATGCTAAAAATGACTTAGTGCTAATAAAGACTTAGCGCTAATAAAGACTTAGCGCTAATAAAGACTTAGCGCTAATAAAGACTTAGTGCCAATAACGATTAAGTGCTAAAAACGACTTAGTGCTAAAAACGACTTAGTGCTAATAAAGACTTAGCCCTAATAAAGACTTAGTGCCAATAACGACTAAGTGCTAAAAACGACTTAGTGCTAAAAACGACTTAATGCTAATAAAGACTTAGTGCTAAAAACAACTTAATGCTAATAAAGACTTAGCACTAATAAAGACTAAGTGCTAAAAACAACTTAATGCTAAAAACGACTTAATGCTAAAAATGACTTAGAGCTAATAAAGACTTAGCGCTAATAAAGACTTAGTGCCAATAACGATTAAGTGCTAAAAACGACTTAGTGCTAAAAACGACTTAGTGCTAATAAAGACTTAGCCCTAATAAAGACTTAGTGCCAATAACGACTAAGTGCTAAAAACGACTTAGTGCTAAAAACGACTTAATGCTAATAAAGACTTAGTGCTAAAAACGACTTAATGCTAATAAAGACTTAGCGCTAATAAAGACTTAGTGCTAAAAACGACTTAGTGCTAAAAACGACTTAGTGCTAATAAAGACTTAGTGCTAATAAAGACTTAGTGCTAATAACAACTTAACGCTAATAAAGACTTAGCGCTAATAACGACTTAGCGCTAACAAAGACTTAACGCTAATAACGACTTGGTGCTAATAACAACTTAGTGCTAATAACGACTTAGTGCTCTTAATGACTTAGCGCAAATAACGACTTCTTTATTTGCTGCTGAACCTTAACCACATTCACCTTTGTTGGACGACACGTCCAAACTTACTGACAATACAACACTTTTCAGTCCTTAAACATCTTCTCTTCATGTTGTCACCTGGCCTTCATGTTGTCACCTGTCATTCATGTTGTCACCTGTCCTTCATGTTGTCACCTGTCCTTCATGTTGTCACCTGTCCTTCATGTTGTCACCTGTCCTTCATGTTGTCACCTGGCCTTCATGTTGTCACCTGGCCTTCATGTTGTCACCTGTCCTTCATGTTGTCACGAGTGGTGTCATGTTGTCACCTGTCCTTCATGTTGTCATGTGTGGTGTCATGTTGTCACCTGTCCTTCATGTTGTCACCTGTCCTTCATGTTGTCACCTGTGGTGTCATGTTGTCACCTGTCCTTCATGTTGTCACCTGTCCTTCATGTTGTCACGTGTGGTGTCATGCATGACATGGTGTGAAGGTGCACAAAGTCAGAGTCAAACTGAACGCCGAATAAAAAGTGATTTAGTTTTTGCTGAGTTAAAAAAGGATTGTCCTTGATAGCAGATTGCATGAAAATTAATAACTTCAAAAATAATATATATATATTTTTAGATAAATATTTTAGATTGTAAAAATGTCATTAAAACGTTTT
>NC_084577.2:31725086-31747586 GCF_033978685.3 Nerophis lumbriciformis | reverse complement strand
TTCTGGACCACCATCCGCCGCCTCAGGAAGGGGAAGCGGTGCAGTGTCAACACCGTGTATGGTGGGGATGGTGTTCTGCTCACCTCGACTGTGGATGTTGTGGATCGGTGGAGAGAATACTTCGAAGACCTCCTCAATCCTACCAGCACGTCTTCCTATGAGGAAGCAGGGCCTGGGGAATCTGTGGTGGGCTCTCCTATTTCTGTGGCTGAGGTTGCCGAGGTAGTTAAAAAGCTCCTCGGTGGCAAGGCCCCGGGGGTGGATGAGATCCGCCCGGAGTTCCTTAAGGCTCTGGATGTTGTGGGGCTGTCTTGGTTGACAAGACTCTGCAACATCGCGTGGACATCGGGGGCGGTACCTCTGGATTGGCAGACCGGGGTGGTGGTTCCTCTCTTTAAGAAGGGAAACCGGAGGGTGTGTTCCAACTATCGTGGGATCACACTCCTCAGCCTTCCCGGTAAGGTCTATTCAGGTGTACTGGAGAGGAGGCTACGCCGGATAGTCGAACCTCGGATTCAGGAGGAACAGTGTGGTTTTCGTCCTGGTCGTGGAACTGTAGACCAGCTCTGTACTCTCGGCAGGGTCCTTGAGGGTGCATGGGAGTTTGCCCAACCAGTCTACATGTGTTTTGTGGACTTGGAGAAGGCATTCGACCGTGTACCCCGGGAAGTCCTGTGGGGAGTGCTCAGAGAGTATGGGGTAACGGACTGCCTTATTGTGGCAGTCCGCTCCCTGTATGATCAGTGTCAGAGCTTGGTCCGCATTGCCGGCAGTAAGTCGGACACGTTTCCAGTGAGGGTTGGAATCCGCCAAGGCTGCCCTTTGTCACCCATTCTGTTCATAACCTTTATGGACAGAATTTCTAGGCGCAGTCAGGGCATTGAGGGGATCCGGTTTGGTGGCTGCAGGATTAGGTCACTGCTATTTGCAGATGATGTGGTCCTGATGGCTTCCTCCGGCCAAGATCTTCAGCTCTCACTGGATCGGTTCGCAGCCGAGTGTGAAGCGACTGGGATGGGAATCAGCACCTCCAAGTCCGAGTCCATGGTTCTCTCCCGGAAAAGGGTGGAGTGCCATCTCCGGGTTGGGGAGGAGATCTTGCCCCAAGTGGAGGAGTTCAAGTACCTCGGAGTCTTGTTCACGAGTGAGGGAAGAGTGGATGGTGAGATCGACAGGCGGATCGGTGCGGCGTATTCAGTAATGCGGACGCTGTATCGATCCGTTGTGGTGAAGAAGGAGCTGAGCCGGAAGGCAAAGCTCTCGATTTACCAGTCGATCTACGTTCCCATCCTCACCTATGGTCATGAGCTTTGGGTCATGACCGAAAGGACAAGATCACGGGTACAAGCGGCCGAAATGAGTTTCCTCCGCCGAGTGGCGGGGCTCTCCCTTAGAGATAGGGTGAGAAGCTCTGTCATCCGGGGGGAGCTCAAAGTAAAGCCGCTGCTCCTCCACATGGAGAGGAGCCAGATGAGGTGGTTCGGGCATCTGGTCAGGATGCCACCCGAACGCCTCCCTAGGAAGGTGTTTCGGGCACGTCCGACCGGTAGGAGGCCACGGGGAAGACCCAGGACACGCTGGGAAGACTATCTCTCCCGGCTGGCCTGGGTACGCCTCGGGATCCCCCGGGAGGAGCTGGACGAAGTGGCTGGGGAGAGGGAAGTCTGGGCTTCCCTGCTTAAGCTGCTGTCCCCGCGACCCGACCTCGGATAAGCGGAAGAAGATGGATGGATGGATGGATGATCTAATCTGATGTGCCCAAGCCAGATACCTGCCATCTTTTCTTGGATGCTAGTTGATTAATGTCGGGGCTAAAGGCTTTGAGCTGAGGCAACCTTCATTATCCAACCAAGGTGTTCATCAGTCATTATATCTCGTAGTCCACCCGGACCACAGTCTTGGGGGCGTGCTTTAAAGGCACTGCCTTTATCGTCCTCCACGAGCTGTCGTCACGTCTGCTTTTCATCCATTCCAACAACGTGCCGGTCCGATCACTAAATATGTGCGACTTCAGCACGCACACACATATGTAAATGCAAGGCATACTTGGCCAACAGCGATACAGGCTACACTGAGGGTGGCCGTATAAATAACTTTAACACTGTTACAAATATGCGCCACACTGTGAACCCACACCAAACAAGAATGACAAACACATCCGCACCGTAACACAACATAAACACAACAAAACAAATACCCAGAATCCCATGCAGCCCTAACTCTTCAGGTTCTTATATTATCTTCATGCAACCAGAAGGAGCTTTTATAAACTTTTTGAAAAAGTGTCTTTGTAACGATTATACCAAGTAACACCTTGAAAGAATCACTTTGAATAAAGAATCAATTCGAATAGAGAATCGGTTTGAATCGAGAATCAATTCGATTTGAAACTCGGCTTGAATCAAGACTCAGTTTGAATTGAAAATTGATTTCAATCAAGAATCAGTTTGAATCGAGAATCAGTTTGAATCGCGAATTGGTTTGAATCAAGAATCGGTTTTAATCGAGAATCAATTTGAGTCAAGAATCAATTTGAAATAAGAATAGGTTTGAATCGAGAATCAGTTTGAATTGAGACACGGTTTGAATTGAGAATCAATTAGAAATGGGAATCGGTTTGAATCGAGAATCAATTTGAGTCGGGAATCAGTTTGAATCAAGATTCACTTTGAATCAAGAATCAATTTGAATTGAGAATCTGTTTGAATGGAGAATGAATTAGAATGGAATGGTCAGCACAGGAGTGGTAACAGGATGGAATGGTCAGGTGACCAAATATTACCACACCTGTTAATGATACTCAACTTTCAGAGTCTAAAAGACAAGAAGACTCAAAGTGAATCAAACAAGTTTGCAAGACTGAAATGACTCAGATGATGATGTTGTTGTTAGTATTAATATTATTTGTTATTGTTATTATTGTTATTGTTTTTATTATTATTATTATTAATATTATTATTAAAAGATGTGAAAAACTTTGGGAAGAGTGAGTGGGACACGTGCGAAGGTGTGAGGTGTGTCAGTGTACGTGTCAGAGAGTTGAGGTCATGGCTTCTGGGCAGCAGCATTAATGTGTTCACCACATGGCTGCAGAGGGAAGCTCGGCCACATCAAAGACAAAGCTCAGTGCCAAATAAGTCCGCCGTCAGAGCGTACTAGCAGACAGGAAGTACTACGAGCAACTAGGGACTCCTGGTTTCCTGTCCAGTCTTAAACACCTCTCATCACACGTTCATCCACACACTAACACGTGTCACTTGAACACCTCTCCATCACACGTTCATCCACACACTAACACAACACTGTGACACTTGAACACCTCTCATCACACGTTCATCCACACACTAGCACAACACTGTGACACATGAACACCTCTCATCACACGTTCATCCACACACTAGCACAACACTGTGACACTTGAACACCTCTCATCACACGTTCATCCACACACTAACACAACACTGACACATGAACACCTCTCATCACACGTTCATCCACACACTAACACAACACTGTGACACTTGAACACCTCTCATCACACGTTCATCCACACACTAACACAACACTGTGACACTTGAACACCTCTCATCACACGTTCATCCACACACTAACACGTGTCACTTGAACACCTCTCCATCACACGTTCATCCACACACTAACACAACACTGTGACACTTGAACACCTCTCATCACACGTTCATCCACACACTAGCACAACACTGTGACACATGAACACCTCTCATCACACGTTCATCCACACACTAGCACAACACTGTGACACTTGAACACCTCTCATCACACGTTCATCCACACACTAACACAACACTGACACATGAACACCTCTCATCACACGTTCATCCACACACTAACACAACACTGTGACACTTGAACACCTCTCATCACACGTTCATCCACACACTAACACAACACTGACACATGAACACCTCTCATCACACGTTCATCCACACACTAGCACAACACTGTGACACATGAACACCTCTCATCACACGTTCATCCACACACTAACACAACACTGACACATGAACACCTCTCATCACACGTTCATCCACACACTAGCACAACACTGTGACACTTGAACACCTCTCATCACACGTTCATCCACACACTAACACAACACTGTGACACTTAAACACCTCTCATCACACCTTCATCCACACACTAACACAACACTGTGACACATGAACACCTCTCATCACACGTTCATCCACACACTAACACAACACTGTGACACATGAACACCTCTCATCACACGTTCATCCACACACTAACACAACACTGTGACACTTAAACACCTCTCATCACACGTTCATCCACACACTAACACAACACTGTGACACATGAACACCTCTCATCACACGTTCATCCACACACTAGCACAACACTGTGACACTTGAACACCTCTCATCACACGTTCATCCACACACTAACACAACACTGACACATGAACACCTCTCATCACACGTTCATCCACACACTAGCACAACACTGTGACACATGAACACCTCTCATCACACGTTCATCCACACACTAACACAACACTGACACATGAACACCTCTCATCACACGTTCATCCACACACTAGCACAACACTGTGACACTTGAACACCTCTCATCACACGTTCATCCACACACTAACACAACACTGTGACACTTAAACACCTCTCATCACACCTTCATCCACACACTAACACAACACTGTGACACATGAACACCTCTCATCACACGTTCATCCACACACTAACACAACACTGTGACACATGAACACCTCTCATCACACGTTCATCCACACACTAACACAACACTGTGACACTTAAACACCTCTCATCACACGTTCATCCACACACTAACACAACACTGTGACACATGAACACCTCTCATCACACGTTCATCCACACACTAGCACAACACTGTGACACTTGAACACCTCTCATCACACGTTCATCCACACACTAACACAACACTGACACATGAACACCTCTCATCACACGTTCATCCACACACTAGCACAACACTGTGACACATGAACACCTCTCATCACACGTTCATCCACACACTAACACAACACTGACACATGAACACCTCTCATCACACGTTCATCCACACACTAGCACAACACTGTGACACTTGAACACCTCTCATCACACGTTCATCCACACACTAACACAACACTGTGACACTTAAACACCTCTCATCACACCTTCATCCACACACTAACACAACACTGTGACACATGAACACCTCTCATCACACGTTCATCCACACACTAACACAACACTGTGACACATGAACACCTCTCATCACACGTTCATCCACACACTAACACAACACTGTGACACTTGAACACCTCTCATCACACGTTCATCCACACACTAACACAACACTGTGACACTGGAACACCTCTCATCACACGTTCATCCACACACTAACACAACACTGTGACACTTAAACACCTCTCATCACACGTTCATCCACACACTAACACAACACTGTGACACTTAAACACCTCTCATCACACGTTCATCCACACACTAACACAACACTGTGACACATGAACACCTCTCATCACACGTTCATCCACACACTAGCACAACACTGTGACACTTGAACACCTCTCATCACACGTTCATCCACACACTAACACAACACTGACACATGAACACCTCTCATCACACGTTCATCCACACACTAACACAACACTGTGACACTTGAACACCTCTCATCACACGTTCATCCACACACTAGCACAACACTGTGACACATGAACACCTCTCATCACACGTTCATCCACACACTAGCACAACACTGTGACACTTGAACACCTCTCATCACACGTTCATCCACACACTAACACAACACTGTGATACTTAAACACCTCTCATCACACCTTCATCCACACACTAACACAACACTGTGACACATGAACACCTCTCATCACACGTTCATCCACACACTAACACAACACTGTGACACATGAACACCTCTCATCACACGTTCATCCACACACTAACACAACACTGTGACACTTGAACACCTCTCATCACACGTTCATCCACACACTAACACAACACTGTGACACTGGAACACCTCTCATCACACGTTCATCCACACACTAACACAACACTGTGACACTTAAACACCTCTCATCACACGTTCATCCACACACTAACACAACACTGTGACACTTAAACACCTCTCATCACACGTTCATCCACACACTAACACAACACTGTGACACATGAACACCTCTCATCACACGTTCATCCACACACTAACACAACACTGTGACACTTGAACACCTCTCATCACACGTTCATCCACACACTAACACAACACTGTGACACTTAAACACCTCTCATCACACGTTCATCCACACACTAACACAACACTGTGACACTTAAACACCTCTCATCACACGTTCATCCACACACTAACACAACACTGTGACACATGAACACCTCTCATCACACGTTCATCCACACACTAACACAACACTGTGACACTTGAACACCTCTCATCACACGTTCATCCACACACTAACACAACACTGTGACACTTGAACACCTCTCATCACACGTTCATCCACACACTAACACAACACTGTGACACTTAAACACCTCTCATCACACGTTCATCCACACACTAACACAACACTGTGACACTTAAACACCTCTCATCACACGTTCATCCACACACTAACACAACACTGTGACACTTGAACACCTCTCATCACACGTTCATCCACACACTAACACATGTCACACAACACTGTGACACTTGAACACCTCTCCATCACACGTTCATCCACACACTAACACGTGTCACACTTGAACACCTCTCATCACACGTTCATCCACACACTAACACAACACTGTGACACATGAACACCTCTTATCTCACGTTCATCCACACACTAACACATGTCACACAACACTGTGACACTTGAACACCTCTCCATCACACGTTCATCCACACACTAACACAACACTGTGACACTTGAACACCTCTCATCACACGTTCATCCACACACTAACACAACACTGTGACACATGAACACCTCTCATCACACGTTCATCCACACACTAACACAACACTGTGACACTTGAACACCTCTCATCACACGTTCATCCACACACTAACACAACACTGTGAAACTGGAACACCTCTCATCACACGTTCATCCACACACTAACACAACACTGTGACACTTAAACACCTCTCATCACACGTTCATCCACACACTAACACAACACTGTGACACTTAAACACCTCTCATCACACGTTCATCCACACACTAACACAACACTGTGACACATGAACACCTCTCATCACACGTTCATCCACACACTAACACAACACTGTGACACTTGAACACCTCTCATCACACGTTCATCCACACACTAACACAACACTGTGACACTTAAACACCTCTCATCACATGTTCATCCACACACTAACACAACACTGTGACACTTAAACACCTCTCATCACACGTTCATCCACACACTAACACAACACTGTGACACATGAACACCTCTCATCACACGTTCATCCACACACTAACACAACACTGTGACACTTGAACACCTCTCATCACACGTTCATCCACACACTAACACAACACTGTGACACTTGAACACCTCTCATCACACGTTCATCCACACACTAACACAACACTGTGACACTTAAACACCTCTCATCACACGTTCATCCACACACTAACACAACACTGTGACACTTGAACACCTCTCATCACACGTTCATCCACACACTAACACATGTCACACAACACTGTGACACTTGAACACCTCTCCATCACACGTTCATCCACACACTAACACGTGTCACACTTGAACACCTCTCATCACACGTTCATCCACACACTAACACAACACTGTGACACATGAACACCTCTTATCTCACGTTCATCCACACACTAACACATGTCACACAACACTGTGACACTTGAACACCTCTCCATCACACGTTCATCCACACACTAACACAACACTGTGACACTTGAACACCTCTCATCACACGTTCATCCACACACTAACACAACACTGTGACACATGAACACCTCTCATCACACGTTCATCCACACACTAACACAACACTGTGACACTTAAACACCTCTCATCACACGTTCATCCACACACTAACACGTGTCACACAACACTGTGACACATGAACACCTCTCCATCACACGTTCATCCACACACTAACACAACACTGTGACACATGAACACCTCTCATCACACGTTCATCCACACACTAACACAACACTGTGACACTTAAACACCTCTCATCACACGTTCATCCACACACTAACACAACACTGTGACACTTGAACACCTCTCATCACACGTTCATCCACACACTAACACAACACTGTGACACTTGAACACCTCTCATCACACGTTCATCCACACTTTAACACATGTCACACAACACTGTGACACATGAACACCTCTCATCACACGTTCATCCACACACTAACACAACACTGTGACACATGAACACCTCTCATCACATGTTCATCCACACACTAACACGTGTCACACAACACTGTGACACTTGAACACCTCTCATCACACGTTCATCCACACACTAACACATGTCACACAACAATGTGACACTTGAACACCTCTCCATCACACATTCATCCACACACTAACACGTGTCACTTGAACACCTCTCCATCACACGTTCATCCACACACTAACACGTGTCACTTGAA
Source organism: Nerophis lumbriciformis (assembly GCF_033978685.3). Classification (NCBI taxonomy): domain Eukaryota; kingdom Metazoa; phylum Chordata; class Actinopteri; order Syngnathiformes; family Syngnathidae; genus Nerophis; species Nerophis lumbriciformis. The sequence continues at coordinate 31,738,828 of NC_084577.2, read as the reverse complement.
CACCTCTCCATCACACGTTCATCCACACACTAACACGTGTCACTTGAACACCTCTCATCACACGTTCATCCACACACTAACACGTGTCACTTGAACACCTCTCATCACACGTTCATCCACACACTAACACGTGTCACACAACACTGTGACACTTGAACACCTCTCCATCACACGTTCATCCAGACACTAAAACAACACTGTGACACTTGAACACCTCTCATCACACGTTCATCCACACACTAACACATGTCACACAACACTGTGACACTTGAACACCTCTCCATCACACGTTCATCCACACACTAACACGTGCCACTTGAACACCTCTCATCACACGTTCATCCACACACGAACACAACACTGTGACACTTGAACACCTCTCATCACACATTCATCCACACACTAACACATGTCACACAACACTGTGACACTTGAACACCTCTCCATCACACATTCATCCACACACTAACACGTGTCACTTGAACACCTCTCCATCACACGTTCATCCACACACTAACACGTGTCACTTGAACACCTCTCCATCACACGTTCATCCACACACTAACACGTGTCACTTGAACACCTCTCATCACACGTTCATCCACACACTAACACGTGTCACTTGAACACCTCTCATCACACGTTCATCCACACACTAACACGTGTCACACAACACTGTGACACTTGAACACCTCTCCATCACACGTTCATCCACACACTAAAACAACACTGTGACACTTGAACACCTCTCATCACACGTTCATCCACACACTAACACATGTCACACAACACTGTGACACTTGAACACCTCTCCATCACACGTTCATCCACACACTAACACGTGCCACTTGAACACCTCTCATCACACGTTCATCCACACACGAACACAACACTGTGACACTTGAACACCTCTCCATCACACGTTCATCCACACACTAACACGTGTCACTTGAACACCTCTCCATCACACGTTCATCCACACACTAACACGTGTCACACAAGAGGTTGATTGCTTTATTTGGTCTGTCCCGTGCACATTATGTACCGTAATTTACGCACTATAAGCCGCCACTTTTTTTCTACGCTTTGAACCCTGCGGCTTACAAAATGGCGCGTTTAATTTAATTTCTTTTAAAAGGCATATGTTTTATTTTTTTTTGCTATGGCGCCATCTCTTGGATGAGTTAACTCACTGCAGGTGCTGCAAGGTCCTTCCACCGGAACTATAAATGCTGTGCTTTTTATTCATGTGTTCATTTCCATGACTATTCACATCCAAACTATGAATGAACACATGTGGAGTTATGTACTTGTATGTAGGGTCAAAAGTATTGGTGGTTGATGAAGAAGTGAGTATAAATACATGAATGTGTACTCACCGTGCAGCGGGGACCCTGAAGGACTACTGGAGAGTCCAGGTATGGGACTACAGCGACCCCCCATGCTTCCTCCCAGGACACAGCCGCCTCCTCCCAGGCCGCCGCCGCCGCCGCCTGCCCCGCCTCCATAGGCGGCCGCTCTGTTCAAGTCCTGCTCGATGTCCTCCAGGCCCGCACTCTTCTGGAAGCGGGACATCCGGTTGACCACCCGCGGGGACAAGTGTGTGCGGGTGCAGGGGGCGCCGCCGTACGGGTTGATGGGGAATACGTGCGTGGTACCACGAAGTGTACTGATGGCCACCCAGCGACTGTCTTGGCTGAAACACATGTCCTGGACCTGGAGGGAAAACATCAGCATCATCATCATATACACACACATATATATACACACAAATGCATATATATACATATATATATATATATATATGTATGTGTGGGAAAAAAAATCACAAGACTATTTCATCTCTACAGGCCTGTTTCATGAGGGGGGGTTCCCTCAATCATCAGGAGATTTTAATGGGAGCATTCACATACCATGGTTTATATAGGGCACAGAGTGGGTGGGTACAGGCTGGCGTAGGGGCGTGGTGATTGGCTCATGTGTTATCTAGGAGGTGTTTCCGTCTGTGGCGGCATGCTGTTACAATTTCGCTGCGCTTGTTGAGGGATGACAGGTCTGGACGGTAAATAATAAACCGTTTTTCTTTCAGGCATAGGTTGCATCTTTTATTACCACTATTGTAAGGTGTGCTGGATGCAAGAATTTGCCATGTTATTGAATATTCAACATTATTGTCTTTGAGGTCCCAAATGTGTTTGCTGAGTTCTGTGGTATTCCGCAGGTTTTTGTTCCTGAAAGAAGCCTTGTGATTGTTCCATCTGGTTTTGAATTCTCCCTCGGTTAATCCTACATATGTGTCGGATGTGTTAATGTCCTTGCGTGTTACCTTAGATTGGTAGACAACTGATGTTTGTAAGCACCCCCCGTTGAGAGGGCAATCAGGTTTCTTTCCACAATTACATCCTTTGTTGGTTTTGGAGTCGCTCTGTCTGAGGGCCGACGGCTCATTTGCAATTGTTTTGTTGTGGATTGAGATGATTTGTCGTATATTGTTCATGCAGCTGTAGCTCAATTTAATGTTGTTCTTGTTGAATACTTTTCTTAGGGTGTTGTCTTTGGGAAAGTGTTTGTCAATCAGATTGAGGAATTTGTGTCCAATGTTAGTTGAGACGTTTTTGCTGTATGGGGGGTTGTACCAGATGATGTCGTTCCGTTTTCTGTTCTTTTTTGGCTGGTTTCCTGGCGTGGGTTCATAGGTGAGGGTGAAATTGTATCCGCTTTCATCAAGGGCTTTTTGGTACGGGGGGGTTGCTTGGTCAAATTCAGCTTTGCTAGATGACAGCATCGATTTACCGTGATGACGGACTGGCAGTGTGTCGCGCCTCGCCAAGGAGCAGCGAGAATACCAAGAAGCGCATATGCCAAATTTTCAAAGAGAACGGCCTACGGATCACGATTGAAGCCAACAAGCAAACCGTCAACTTCCTTGACGTCACTTTCAACCTGAGAAATAACAGCTACCCACCATTCACGAAACCCAACACAACACTCCAATACGTGCACCATGACAGCAACCACCCACCCACCACCACGAAAAGAATACCTACCGGAATCAATAAAAGGCTATCGATGCTGTCATCTAGCAAAGCTGAATTTGACCAAGCAACCACCCTGCACAAGTCACCACCTCATCACAGGGCCAACACAGATAGACAAACAACATTCACACTCACATATAGCATTCTAAGTCATAAAATATGGCAAGTACGAGGTGGCTAACAATGCAGCGAGCAGGAGTGCTAAAATAAACATCCAAAAAGCGCCAAAAATACTCCTGTGACCTGAATATGAACAAGTATTAGTGATGTTGTTATTATAGGCGCTAACGCAGAGGAACTACTTTTTGTAACGAGGCGCTGTGATCGAGCTCATGCTACTATATTGACATATTAAGCTGCTGCGTGGCCTCTGAGTTGGTGTAAGTGAATTCAATCATGTCTCTCACCTGGATAGTAGAAGGTTGTGGACATAAACCCACAAGTTGGTCAACTTTCACATCCAACTTAGACCCGGAGATGGCCAGAAAGACACTCATATTTGTGGTACGGATGATGATGAATTGTTGATGTAAAGGGGAAGATACAACCATCCCATCAGTCTTTACCCCAGTGAGAGCAGACATTGTACAGTAAGTGATTGTGTTTGTTTGCTGTCTCTCATCAAATCTGCCATAATTAGTAGTCTTCTTGTTGTTGAAGGGAAAATGATCGAAATATGTAAATATGACATGTTGTTATGAATGTTACTAGATACTACATATATACTTAGTGTGTTTATAAAATATGTAAAGAAGACATGTTATTATGAATGTTACTGGGCGGTATAGCTCGGTTGGTAGAGCGGCCGTGCCAGCAACTTGAGGGTTGCAGGTTCGATCCCCGCTTCCGCCGTCCTAGTCACTGCCGTTGTGTCCTTGGGCAAGACACTTGACCCACCTGCTCCCAGTGCCACCCACACTGCTTTAAATGGAACGTAGATATTGGCTTTCACTATGTAAAGCGCTGAGAAATAGCGCTATATAAATGTAATTCACTTCACACTTCACTACTACATGACATATATACTTAGTGTGTATATAAAATATGTAAATATTACATATTTTGAATGTTACTACATGACATATGTACTTACAGTGTGTATATAAAATATGTACATATTACATGTTATTGTGAATGTTACTAGATACTACATATATACTTAGTGTGTCTATAAAAAATGTACATATTACATGTTATTGTGAATGTTACTAGATACTACATATATACTTACAGTGTGTCTATAAAATATGTAAATATTACATGTTATTATGATTGTTACTACATTGCATATATACTTACAGTGTGTATATAAAATATGTAAATATTACATGTTATTATGAATGTTACTACATGACATATATACTTACAGTGTGTATATAAAATATGTAAATAATACATGTTATTATGAATGTTACTACATGACATATATACTTACAGTGTGTATATAAAATATGTACATATTACATGTTATTGTGAATGTTACTAGATACTACATATATACTTACAGTGTGTATATAAAATATGTAAATATTACATGTTATTATGATTGTTACTACATTGCATATATACTTACAGTATGTATATAAAATATGTACATATTACATGTTATTGTGAATGTTACTAGATACTACATATATACTTACAGTGTGTATATAAAATATGTAAATATTACATGTTATTATGAATGTTACTACATGACATATATACTTACAGTGTGTATATAAAATATGTAAATAATACATGTTATTATGAATGTTACTACATGACATATATACTTACAGTGTGTATATAAAAAATTTAAATAATACATGTTATTATGAATGTTACTACATGACATATATACTTACAGTGTGTATATAAAAAAATTAAATATTACATGTTATTATGAACGTTACTACATGACATATATACTTACAGTGTGTATATAAAATATGTACATATTACATGTTATTGTGAATGTTACTAGATACTACATATATACTTACAGTGTGTCTATAAAATATGTAAATATTACATGTTATTATGATTGTTACTACATTGCATATATACTTACAGTGTGTATATAAAATATGTAAATATTACATGTTATTATGAATGTTACTACATGACATATATACTTAGTGTGTATATAAAATATGTAAATATTACATATTATGAATGTTACTACATGACATATATACTTACAGTGTGTATATAAAATATGTACATATTACATGTTATTGTGAATGTTACTAGATACTACATATATACTTACAGTGTGTATATAAAATATGTAAATATTACATGTTATTATGATTGTTACTACATTACATATATACTTACAGTGTGTATATAAAATATGTAAATATTACATGTTATTATGAATGTTACTACATGACATATATACTTAGTGTGTATATAAAATATGTAAATATTACATGTTATTATGATTGTTACTACATTGCATATATACTTACAGTGTGTATATAAAATATGTAAATATTACATGTTATTATGAATGTTACTACATGACATATATACTTACAGTGTGTATATAAAATATGTAAATAATACATGTTATTATGAATGTTACTACATGACATATATACTTACAGTGTGTATATAAAATATGTAAATATTACATGTTATTATGAATGTTACTACATGACATATATACTTACAGTGTGTATATAAAATATGTAAATAATACATGTTATTATGAATGTTACTACATGACATATATACTTAGTGTGTATATAAAATATGTAAATAATACATGTTATTATGATTGTTACTACATTGCATATATACTTACAGTATGTATATAAAATATGTACATATTACATGTTATTGTGAATGTTACTAGATACTACATATATACTTACAGTGTGTATATAAAATATGTAAATATTACATGTTATTATGAATGTTACTACATGACATATATACTTACAGTGTGTATATAAAATATGTAAATAATACATGTTATTATGAATGTTACTACATGACATATATACTTACAGTGTGTATATAAAAAATGTAAATAATACATGTTATTATGAATGTTACTACATGACATATATACTTACAGTGTGTATATAAAAAATTTAAATATTACATATTATGAATGTTACTACATGACATATATACTTACAGTGTGTATATAAAATATGTAAATATTACATGTTATTATGAATGTTATTACATTACATATATACTTACAGTGTGTATATAAAATATGTAAATATTACATGTTATTATGAACGTTACTACATGACATATATACTTACAGTGTGTATATAAAATATGTACATATTACATGTTATTGTGAATGTTACTAGATACTACATATATACTTACAGTGTGTCTATAAAATATGTAAATATTACATGTTATTATGATTGTTACTACATTGCATATATACTTACAGTGTGTATATAAAATATGTAAATATTACATGTTATTATGAATGTTACTACATGACATATATACTTACAGTGTGTATATAAAATGTGTAAATAATACATATTATTATGAATGTTACTACATGACATATATACTTACAGTGTGTATATAAAATATGTAAATATTACATGTTATTATGAATGTTATTACATTACATATATACTTACAATGTGTATATAAAATATGTAAATATTACATGTTATTATGAATGTTATTACATTACATATATACTTACAGTGTGTATATAAAATATGTAAATATTACATGTTATTATGAATGTTACTACATGACATATATACTTACAGTGTGTATATAAAATATGTAAATATTACATGTTATGAATGTTACTACATTACATATATACTTAGTGTGTATATAAAATATGTAAATATTACATGTTATTATGAATGTTATTACATTACATGTATACTTACAGTGTGTATATAAAATATGTAAATATTACATGTTATTATGAATGTTACTAGATACTACATATACTGTATACACACAGTGTGTTCATTAAGACCTTTATGGATGTTTTTGGATGTTTCGGAGCACTTTATAGGCGGAATAGAGCGACTCTCATTGACTCTACGATTTAGAATGCATAAAGAAAGAAAAGCGTGTATTCTTGTCTTACATAAGGATTGTGAATGATAGACAATTTAAAAAGTTCTAAATAAAAAGTGGAATGAATAAAAAATGTGACGGTCCAAATGTGTGCGCAGTGCCAGTTGGAGGTGTGTGCTCAAAGGCACTAAGGACAGAGAGTGGAGTGGATGAAAGTTTCCTTCTCGCGACTGAGCACAGGTCCAGTTTGCTTGGGTCTGGGAGTTGCTCGACTTTGTGCTTATCAGCCCCGCTCGCCTGACTGGCAGCCGCCACGTTGTTGATAAGGTGTCTCTGAACCCAAGACTTTATCACTGCCAACTGGCTGTGTGCGTAACCCTTGACCCGCGCACCACGTGTTGACACAAGGCCACATCAAAGTGGAGCCGGTGTCAGCGGACCTGCCGCTCGGTCACAGATTAACTCCTGACAGGCGCTACTGTTGTCCCGCTCGATAACTCTGAACCCAACAAGGACTCACTGCTTTTGTTGACTAAACACTTCCAAGTCACACCGCATGCAAAACATGTCCATAGCTGTCAGCATCATCCCATAATTATATATATATATATATATATATATATATATATATATATATATATATATATATATATATATATATGTCTTAATAAGGTTATCCAAAAAATAGTGCTCGATACCGTAGTAGAGCGCAATATATGTATGTGTGGGAAAAAAAATCACAAGACTATTTCATCTCTACAGGCCTGTTTCATGAGGGGGGGTACCCTCAATCATCAGGAGATTTTAATGGGAGCATTCGCATACCATGGTTTATATAGGGCACAGAGTGGGTGGGTACAGGCTGGCGTAGGGGCGTGGTGATTGGCTCATGTGTTACCTAGGAGGTGTTTCCGTCTGTGGCGGCATGCTGATACACTTTCGCTGCGCTTGTTGAGGGATGACAGGTCTGGAAGGTAAATAATAAACAGTTTCTCTTTCAAGCATAGGTTGCATCTTTTATTACCACTATTGTAAGGTGTGCTGGATGCAAGAATTTGCCATGTTATTGAATATTCAACATTATTGTCTTTGAGGTCCCAAATGTGTTTGCTGAGTTCTGTGGTATTTCGCAGGTTTTTGTTCCTGAAAGAAGCCTTGTGATTGTTCCATCTGGTTTTGAATTCTCCCTCGGTTAATCCTACATATGTGTCGGATGTGTTAATGTCCTTGCGTGTTACCTTAGATTGGTAGACAACTGATGTTTGTAAGCACCCCCCGTTGAGAGGGCAATCAGGTTTCTTTCGACAGTTGCAACCTTTGTTGGTTTTGGAGTCGCTCTGTCCGGGGGCCGACGGCTCATTTGCAATTGTTTTGTTGTGGTTTGAGATAATTTGTCGTATATTGTTCATACAGCTGTAGCTCAATTTAATGTTGTTCTTGTTGAATACTTTTCTTAGGGTGTTGTCTTTGGGAAAGTGTTTGTCAATCAGATTGAGGAATTTGTGTCCAATGTTAGTTGAGACGTTTTTGCTGTATGGGGGGTTGTACCAGATGATGTCATTTCGTTTTCTGTTCTTTTTTGGCTGGTTTCCTGGTGTGGGTTCATAGGTGAGGGTGAAATTGTATCCGCTTTCATCAAGGGCTTTTTGGTACGGGGGGGTTGCTTGGTCAAATTCAGCTTTGCTAGATGACAGCATCGATAGCCTTTTATTAATTCCGGTAGGTATTCTTTTCGTGGTGGTGGGTGGGTGGTTGCTGTCATGGTGCACGTATTGGAGTGTTGTGTTGGGTTTCGTGAATGGTTGGTAGCTGTTATTTCTCAGGTTGAAAGTGACGTCAAGGAAGTTGACGGTTTGCTTGTTGGCTTCAATCGTGATCCGTAGGCCGTTCTCTTTGAAAATTTGGCATATGCGCTTCTTGGTATTCTCGCTGCTCCTTGGCGAGGCGCGACACACTGCCAGTCCGTCATCACGGTAAATACCAAGGTTCAGATTGAGGCTATATATATATATATATATATATATAGACTTTCCTACACATTTGTGTGTACAATTAGGATGAAAGTAGTGCTGTTCCGTTGTGGACAAGATGAATAATCATGGTTGTTTTGATTATTCATTTATATTATCAATGAATATTTATTATGTAAAAGCTAGTTTTCCTTTTTGTCTCAAGTGAAGATTGTGATGTTCTGTGAGCACTGATGGGTGACACCTGTGTCCAGGTAACCACTGTGTCACACTACAATCAAAGTCTTCCACCCAATCTTTGCAATATTTCTTATTTTATATCAAACACATGAGACAACTAAATGTGTGCTAATATGCTTTTATACAACACAATTCATATTCCACTTATCCAAGGTCGGGTCGCGGGGGCAGCAGCCTAAGCAGGGAAGCCCAGACTTCCCTCTCCCCAGCCAACTTTGTCCAGCTCCTCCCGGGGGATCCTGAGGCGTTCCCAGGCCAGCCGGGAGACATAGTCTTCCCAACGTGTCCTGGGTCTTCCCTGTGGCCTCCTACTGGTTCATATTATTATTATTATTATTATTATTATATTATTACTATCCAGATTTTGGCGCGCTCTACCTTCCATATTTTTCAACCCACTTCAAGCGTTCCACTGTCAAAACATTCCTCTTAGTCAGGACAAAAAACAAAAAAGTTGTTTTTTGAACTGGAAAAATTCATGATTTTCCTGAAATTCCAGGAATTCCATAATACAATTTCTGAATTAAAAATGTTACTAATCCAACATTTCTTGATCGTTTTGAAAAATTCCAACACCAACCATTTCAACTCATTCAGAACATTCACTTTTTTTTATTTTTTTTACCATTTTTACCAAAAAATTCCCGCTTTTCCCGAAATTTCCATGAAATTCCCATTGAAAAGAATGGGACATTTTTCAAAGTTCCACAACTCCCCACATTTTTTTATCCGATTCAAACCATTCCAACTTCAAAATATTCAGTCTGTTCAGGAATTGTGTGCTCTACTTCAACAATTGAAAAAAAAATTCCCAGATTTCCTAGAATTCCCAGTTTTTAGGGACATTTTCCCCATTCAAAATGAATTATCCATATTTCTAACTTCCACAACTCCAACATTTTTCAACCGATTCAAACCATTCCACCTTCAACACATTCAACTCATCCTGGAAATTCAAACAACTATTTTTCCCCGTTCAACACATTTCCAGGAATTCCTTTTTTAGTGCGATGACTCCTCTCACATTTTTCAACCCACTTCAAGCGTTCCACTGTCAAAACATTCCTCTTAGTCAGGACAAAAAAACAAGTTGGTTTAAGAACTTGAGAAATTCCCGGTTTTCCTGAAAATCCATAATACCATTTTTCAATGAAAAAACTGTTACTACTTCAACATTTCTTGACCCATTTAAACAATTCCAACACCAACCAATTCAGGACATTCATGCTCCTCATCATTTTCAAAGAAATCCCGCTTTTCCCCAAATTTCCAGGAAGTTCCCATTGAAATGAATGGGACATTTTTCCAAGTTGCACAATTCCCACATTTTTCAAGCTATTGAAAGCATTCCAACATCAACACATTCCACTCATCCTGGACATTCTAACTAACGCTTTCCCAACTTCCAAACCTAATTCCAGTTTTCCTGGAAATTCAAGCTCTTCAACATTGAAACCATTCCAATGTGTACTACATTCTGTCAGCATTCCACTTCCTTCAAGAATCGCCTCACCTAACATGAGAAGGTGTTCAGGTAGCATCTAATGCGTTCATTTGAGCTAGCATGCTAACTCAGGTGAAGTGAATGGGAGACTCACCTTGGCCTCGGTCTCCCCGCGGTGCAAGGTGTACAGGTGGTGCACGGCACTCTGGGAGGAGGTCCATGGGTGGGTGAGGACCTGGAAGACGTGGAAGTCATGACCCAGGATGTCAGCGGTCACCAGCAGCATACCTGCACACCACATGGAGGCACAGGTGAGCATGCAGGATGTCTCAAGGTATTTATTTCTCTATCCTTTGGAAGCACGGTTACATTGTGTTGCTATGGCAACCACTGATGTACATGCCATACATGCATGGCAGCACATTCAACTTCTGATACATCGAGCGTTAACCTGACCCATCGATATCAGCGTAATCCACACGACACACTTGAGTTATTTTGTAGACTAACAGATACTACATTGCTTCATTTGGAAACAATTAAGGTATGTAAATAAACATTTCTGTGTAAATAACTCATTTCACAACATATATATATATATATATATATATATATATTTGCGACTTGCGGCTAATAAAAGGAAATTATTGTTTTTCTTCTAAAATTTAGTGGGTGTTGCTTATATTGTATAGTCCGGAAAATATCATTTATGTTTTTAGCATTTTTCCCCAGAGTAAAAAAGCGTCAAACTGGCCCCGCACGTTAATAGTTTCCAGTACGTGTCCCTGGGCCGTGCGCTTTTTAGTCTGGAAAATATGGTAATCTTCCACCAAATGGGGGGAACATGTTATTTTGTAGACTAACAGATACTACATTGCTTCATTTGGAAACAATTAAGGTATGTAAATAAACATTTCTGTGTAAATAACTCATTTCACAACATATATATATATATATATTTGCGACTTGCGGCTAATAAAAGGAAATTATTGTTTTTCTTCTAAAATTCAGTGGGTGTTGCTTATATTGTATAGTCCGGAATATATCATTTATGTTTTTAACATTTTTCCCAGAGTAAAAAAAGCATCAAAATGGCCCCGCACGTTAATAGTTTCCAGTACGTGTCCCTGGGCCGTGCGCTTTTTAGTCTGGAAAATATGGTAATCTTCCACCAAATGGGGGGAACATGTTATTTTGTAGACTAACAGATACTACATTGCTTCATTTGGAAACAATTAAGGTATGTAAATAAACATTTCTGTGTAAATAACTCATTTCACAACATATATATATATATATATATATTTGCGACTTGCGGCTAATAAAAGGAAATTATTGTTTTTCTTCTAAAATTTAGTGGGTGTTGCTTATATTGTATAGTCCGGAAAATATAATTTATGTTTTTAGCATTTTTCCCAGAGTAAAAAAAGCATCAAAATGGCCCCGCACGTTAATAGTTTCCAGTACGTGTCCCTGGGCCGTGCGCTTTTTAGTCTGGAAAATATGGTAATCTTCCACCAAATGGGGGGACATGTTATTTTGTAGACTAACAGATACTACATTGCTTCATTTGGAAACAATTAAGGTATGTAAATAAACATTTATGTGTAAATAACTCATTTCACAACATATATATATATATATTTGCGACTTGCGGCTAATAAAAGGAAATTATTGTTTTTCTTCTAAACTTTAGTGGGTGTTGCTTATATTGTATAGTCCAGAAAATATAATTTATGTTTTTAGCATTTTTCCCAGAGTAAAAAAAGCATCAAAATGGCCCCGCACGTTAATAGTTTCCAGTACGTGTCCCTGGGCCGTGCGCTTTTTAGTCTGGAAAATATGGTAATCTTCCACCAAATGGGGGGACATGTTATTTTGTAGACTAACAGATACTACATTGCTTCATTTGGAAACAATTAAGGTATGTAAATAAACATTTATGTGTAAATAACTCATTTCACAACATATATATATATATATTTGCGACTTGCGGCTAATAAAAGGAAATTATTGTTTTTCTTCTAAACTTTAGTGGGTGTTGCTTATATTGTATAGTCCAGAAAATATAATTTATGTTTTTAGCATTTTTCCCAGAGTAAAAAAAGCATCAAAATGGCCCCGCACGTTAATAGTTTCCAGTACGTGTCCCTGGGCCGTGCGCTTTTTAGTCTGGAAAATATGGTAATCTTCCACCAAATGGGGGGAACATGTTATTTTGTAGACTAACAGATACTACATTGCTTCATTTGGAAACAATTAAGGTATGTAAATAAACATTTCTGTGTAAATAACTCATTTCACAACATATATATATATATATATATTTGCGACTTGCGGCTAATAAAAGGAAATTATTGTTTTTCTTCTAAAATTTAGTGGGTGTTGCTTATATTGTATAGTCCGGAAAATATAATTTATGTTTTTAGCATTTTTCCCAGAGTAAAAAAAGCATCAAAATGGCCCCGCACGTTAATAGTTTCCAGTACGTGTCCCTGGGCCGTGCGCTTTTTAGTCTGGAAAATATGGTAATCTTCCACCAAATGGGGGGACATGTTATTTTGTAGACTAACAGATACTACATTGCTTCATTTGGAAACAATTAAGGTATGTAAATAAACATTTATGTGTAAATAACTCATTTCACAACATATATATATATATATTTGCGACTTGCGGCTAATAAAAGGAAATTATTGTTTTTCTTCTAAACTTTAGTGGGTGTTGCTTATATTGTATAGTCCAGAAAATATAATTTATGTTTTTAGCATTTTTCCCAGAGTAAAAAAAGCATCAAAATGGCCCCGCACGTTAATAGTTTCCAGTACGTGTCCCTGGGCCGTGCGCTTTTTAGTCTGGAAAATATGGTAATCTTCCACCAAATGGGGGGAACATGTTATTTTGTAGACTAACAGATACTACATTGCTTCATTTGGAAACAATTAAGGTATGTAAATAAACATTTCTGTGTAAATAACTCATTTCACAACATATATATATATATATATATATATATATTTGCGACTTGCGGCTAAT